>NW_009186367.1:21042-24625 GCF_000690835.1 Fulmarus glacialis
GCCTCTCGTGCTTCACTTGTTCTGGCGTCTCCCGCCCACCGCCACCCGAGAGCGCTTTGCTCTCACCCTGGGGAGAAGGGGAGGCAGGGGCTCCATCCACCAAGGCCAGCCCTGGCTTTTCACGGTCCGCCTTTACCTGCCGGTTGCCGGCAGCACGAGGAGGAGGAGCTGACCTCCCCGATGCAACGCTGCATGGCGGTACCTTCCTCCCCCCGGCGCCGGGGCTGCAGTGCGGATGCAGGCACGGGGCCAAACAGCAGACCACCCTGCCGCCCTGCTTCCCCGGCTCAGCCCTACCCCAGGCCGGTGTCACCCGGCCAGTCCTGGCCAACAGCCAGCCCACCCCGGCACCCTGGTTTCCATGCAGAAGTCCACCTGCCTCTTCCCAGGCGCCGGCACCGTTCGTTATCTAACGATGCCCCGCAGCTCCCCTCGACCCATCAGTGCACATTAGTTGATGCGCTCACCTGGGGCCCCGACAGCCACGCACACAGCTTCCATGGGCACCCCCGAGAGCAAACCTGCAGCAGGTCCCGCACGCCAGTCCCCTCGCTGGGAAACGTGGGGCCGGGCAAGGCAGAGGTTTGGGTCTCGGAAGGTAAATCAGCTCCTCCGGCATTGCAGCAGCTGCAGAGGCAGCGCAGGTTTCCCTGAGCTCTGCGTGTTGCTGAGACAAAGGGAATATCTGCTCGTAGCCACATGAGAGGGACAGGCTATCGGACAATAGCCACACTGCAGCTGGGGCAGCCCTCCGGCGCCGTGGCTGGGCATTGGTGTACAGAGGGAACATGAGAGCTTTGGAGCCGTTTTGCCCTGAGACTCTGCAGCCAGATCTGCCCATCCACCAGCCTCAGCTGGCACCTCCCTCACCTTGTTTGTTCAGCAAGGAATGAGAATAATCACCTCCCTCTAAAAGCCTTGAGATGGTAACAGAAAACATCATGTCCTGCAGATCATGTAGCAGTCCTCCAGCTGTGCTCAACCCTGCTCCTCACTGGGCATCACTCTCGGTGGAGCTGTCGGCTTGGTGGAGATATGGGAGGAAAGAAGATCTTCAGGTACTTATTGCCTCAGGGAAGAGATGGGTGTTGGATCCAGGGGTTGAAGGGAAGAGATGGGAACAGGGGAGAACTTGTCCTCAGCACCACTATCCTGTGCTCCCCAAAGACCACCTTGATGTAGCCAGAGAGCAAAACAGAATATCAAAAGACCAAGTGGTGCTGCCAGCAGCTGACCCATCTCCCACACCACCGAGGACAGGCAGAAGAGCCCTCAGGAGGTGCCAGTCTCTCTCCATTGACTGAGAAGTGGTGGTCCTCCAACAGCAGGTGCAGATCCCACCTGTGGCTGAGATAACTTGTCCCACATCTCCCAGGACAGAGGCAAGAGCTGCAATCCAGACCTCTCAAACCCTCTCTGAACAGGGCCACCTTCCTTTCCATCCTCACCCTACGCAGCTACCGCACTGCTATTTCTTGGAAGGACCAGGTCCTCTCCTCTGGGTGTCAGCCAGCGCAGCTCTGCTGACCTTGGAGGAACTCTGCCAGCTTACCCTGGCAGAGGACAGAACCGTCTATTATTTAGATAAGGAAATACACCTGCAGGTATAAATGGAAGTAAATCCACCCTACTTTTTTTTATGTAGGCAAATATATCTCAGCAGATCCTTACTGGATACTGCCCGGAGATGGTAGCAGCGAGGAAGAAGAGACCTGAGCCTGCAGCTCTCATCCTCCCTTACAGAAACAGGGAGGCAGCGGGGGAAAAGCAGTGATGGGAGAAGAAACTCTCTGAGCAGCAGCTCAGGCTCATAACTGCACGGACGTCAGCTGAGGACTGTGCCTCCGGCCCCGGCTGCCTTCCCTCTGCCCACCCCGTGGGCTCAGTGGCTCTGCTGGGGGATGTCGGCAAGCGGTGCAGCCCTGAGCCCGGCTGTGCCAACACCTCGGGGCGTGCAGGAACCACCCTGCGAGGTTCCCTCTTGCCTCTGAGCATCCTCCATCGCTCGATGGAGTATGCACCCCGGGCAGGCACGCACTGTCCCCTTCACACAGCCCAAATTCAACGCAGCCCAACAGCGTGCAGCTCCGCTCCCAGCCCGCACGCAACCCTTGCTTGTACCCAGCACAACCTGCCAAATCTCAACTAAACAGCCCTTTTTTGCTGCACAGGGATGGCTGTGAACCATTCGTCATCCCTCGGGCTGGCAAGGAAACCACACGCACAAGGGAAGAGCTTCCCTGACTCAAATGATTCTCATTTTTTGAAGGGCAAATTTCCTTAGTCTGCCCACTCAGTCTTGACAAGGACAGCAGGAGACCCACCACATGAATACTAATGGCACCGGCAGCGGGGACACGTGGGGACAGGAGCGCCAGGGCTGGGCACCGCTGGCGGAGCAGCACAGAGACGAGGAGCGAGAGGTGGCTGAATGCTCTGGGGGTCCTGGTGTCCCAGGACCCCCCACCGTGGCAACACACATGGGATACCCAGACCCAGAGGGCAAGGGATGAAGGCAGACCTCCACCAGCAGCCAGGAGGTCATCGAGATACATTAGATGCGATGGATCAGGCCGTCGTGGGGGCATCACCGGAGCGGAGGGTGCAAAAGGGTTATGCTCTCCCCGACACCGTCTCTGGCCTTGACCCCTTCTACCCCCGCCAAGCCACTGTGATATCCCTTGTGCTGAATTCTTATTCAACTTCAAACTGACAAACTGTTTTTAATCTTTTCCTTCCATCCAGCTTGGAGATTGGGAAGCAAAAATCAATACGGGCTGGCAGGTGATCAAGTTGCTTGACAGTGGCGCTGAGGAGAGAAACAGAGGAAGAGAGAGGGAGCGGAGGGGGGGGTGAGGACAGGCAGGAGGACGGGGGCAACCAAGCACCCTGTATTACAGGCCCCTGCTGGGAGGGGTCTGCTTGTCCCCATCGCCAGCAGAGCTCCTTGATAAAATAGCTGGCCTGAGGGTGTTAGGTGCCCACATGCAGCTGGTGGGGTGGAAGGAGAGGGCATTGCAATCACAGCTTGCTCCCACTCCTCCGTGCTCCCCAGCGTTGGCTGCCTGGTGCCCCATGCACCGGTGGGGCTTGGTGCAGTACCTGCCCGCCCCAGCTGGCTCCTGGCCGAAATCCCCACCAGGGACCCCCGGTACTGCCTCCCCCACCCGATCCATTGCAGCCCGCTGGCAGCGGCAGCTCGGAGAGCCTCTTGGCACCTTTAAATGTGGAGCTTGAAGCTCTGCTCCGAGATGCCTCGGGCATCAGGAGAGTGGCACGTGTTTTCAAGCCTGCTTTTAGCAGGGGGTTGTTCAAGGAGGGGGGCGATCACAACAAAAAGCAAGTTTTGGAAAAAAATTCAGCCACTGTCGCTCCTGTAGCCTCTGCTCCTGCCATGTCCCAACCTGGTCCCCACCACCTCCTCCATCCAGTCCCCAGGGGACAACCCAGAGCTGAGAAGGGTGAGGAAGGTCAGAGCTCCCGAGCAAGGAGCTGTTCCTGGGCTACCCAGAGGGATGCAGCACCCGAAGGAAGAGAGGCAGCACCCCCGGAGGCACCCAGCAGCCCCCAAGGAGGTGGGTGG
>NW_009186367.1:24730-24993 GCF_000690835.1 Fulmarus glacialis
CCTCCGGGCATTTCCGTAAGCCACGGGCTCGCTCCCAGAGCCGCCAGAGCCCCCGAGAGCGGAGCTGACATTTGAAAACGATCAGTTTAGGAACTTCCCCCCCCGCTGCTTTCCTTCGCATCCCCCTTCCTATTGTTACTGTTCCTCCGAGCTTTCATCGTCTAACTCGGTAAATCTCCGGGAAATACGGCTGTGTTTCTGTTGTCACTTCTGATCAGAGGGATGCCAGCGGGGTGGGGGAAGTGGGGGGGAAGAGGAGGGGG
>NW_009186367.1:25052-29193 GCF_000690835.1 Fulmarus glacialis
ATTGCCTGGGGCCCCACACAGAGCCGGCATGCAAATGAGTGCCAGCTCCGTAAAAATAGCCCCAGCAGTCACATTTTATTACAACCGAATTATTGGACCTGGGTTACTGGGAACTGGCACTGGGGAAGGCGAGAGAGGGAAAGGAAGAGAGGGGGAAAGGGTCAGGCGTAATTTATTCTAAATATCTGAACTTTGAGAGCGCCAAGGGGTACGTCCGCCCTCCGATACACACGTGCACCTGAAGCTGCCGGGGTGCTGGCTGCGCCGCAGCCTCCCTCGTCTCCAGCACACTCTCCTCCCACCCTGCGCAGCACCAGCAAAACACACCCAGGGGCTCTCAGCCCTGCTGGATTTTCCACCCTCCCCTCCAGACTGGTGCCAGTTTGCAGCGAGGACACCCACTGCAGGTGTTGGCACCGTCCCCGGAGGTGCCCACGCTGGGGAGCCCACTGCCCACCTCCCACCGTGGGCTGGGAAACAAAAGGCACCGACTCTGCCCCTCAATTTCTGCAGTACCTCTCAGCCGCTGCCAGTGTTCACGGGGAGGCTGAGGGTATTGCAGGAGACAGAGGGGGTTGGGGTGGTGGCCATGTGAGTTTGGAGGCGGCTCCTGTCCTGGTGATGAGGGGATGGCCAGGGGACATTGCAGACCCTGGCACAGGGAGGTGCTGGAGGAGGTGCTGCTCCCACCCGCACCCCAAGGGTAGCAGAGGTGGGAGACCCCCATTGCTGCCCTGCCCAGGGGTCTGGCCACCTCCTGCGAGCCCCCTTGCCCTGCAAGCACCTGCTTAGTCAACGTTTCCCAGGCAGGGACACAGCACATGGGGACTCGCTTTGTCACCTCCCCGGCACTGAACGGCAGCGGTGAGATGTGACGAGCCAGGGCCAGTTTTCCCTCCGAGGGACCTCACAGGCACGCTGAGCGGAAGAAAAAAGATGCCGGGGACACGCTACAGGCTTTGGGAAGAGCCCCCTGCACCTGCACGCGCTCGAGTCCAGGATGCTTTCAAACCAGAGCATCCCAAAACACTCATCATTGCTTCCCCCCCTGCCCCACCAGACCTGTCCAACAGTGGTATTTTTGGTTGCATTTCTTGCAAGAACAGTCCAGTCCTCCCAGAGCCGAGGTCAGGCTGGGAGAGGCAATGCCCTCCTCAGGACAGACAAATTCTTGCAGTGTTTTCTTGAGCCAGGCGGCTGCTGGTAGAGCGGCACGGCAAAGCCTGGCAGGACACAGCGCTCGTTAAACGCATTGCCTCCGAGTGCTCCGGAGAAAACTGGGTCAAGATTTTCCAAAGACAGGAGCTCGACACTTGCCTCCCTGTCGCAGCAAGCAGCATGCCGGCAGAGCAGGAGGTGAGCAGGGACAGTGGGACCCTGCCCTCGGAGAAGCGACGGAGCAGTGGGAGAGGGACTGGGGTATCCTCCTCCTCTCCGCAGCCAGAGGTGCTCCAAGGATGCCTGATGCTTCCAGGAGAGCCACTACCTGCCCAGCCATTCCCACCACCACGCACGCCTCAAAAAGCAGGCTGAGTCACTATTTGAGCATCACCTGGCAGATTTGCTCTGTTCCTTGCTCCGTCCCAAGCACCTTATGGGACCCAGCGAAGTCCTGCATCGCTGCGCACCATCCTGGCCAGAAGGATGATACTGTAAACATGTGCTGACGTGCTTACCATGACAAGC
Organism: Fulmarus glacialis; assembly: GCF_000690835.1. NCBI lineage: Eukaryota > Metazoa > Chordata > Aves > Procellariiformes > Procellariidae > Fulmarus > Fulmarus glacialis. The sequence continues at coordinate 26,739 of NW_009186367.1, forward strand.
CACCCAGAAAGATCCTCAGAGGTCTAGTTTAGATGTGCTGAATTATGGGCCTCCGAAAAAGGCATCTCGCACAGCCCCACTCAGCCCCTAAATCACCCCCTGCCCCACGGCCGCAGGGCAATTTGGGCAGCTCCTGCCTTCGCAGCTCCCCTGAGCACCCTCTTTGCTGAGCAAGTGGGAGCAACGTGGGTTTGACACAGCCTGTTAACAACTCCTTGCACCCCCCCAGCACAGACCACGAGCTGTTCCCTGCATCGCTGCCCAGCTGCTCTCACGGCAGGATCCGGCCCCCTCGCCCCGGGCGGGCTGCAGGAGCAGGAGGGATGCACATGCTCCCTCCTGTGCAGCTCTGCAGCCCAGCACACCCCATAACTCCTTTTGCCAATTTTTTTTTTTCAATTTGAAAAAACCAAAAAACGGCATTAGGAAACTCAGAACCTGTGCTCAGGGCTCATCTCTGCCCTCCCGCTCCGCCACCAGCCCCATCCCTTCGGGATCGTAGCGGCCAGTCGCGTGTGATGGCACAGGGCTGGGCTATGGGGTGTAGAAAAGGGATCTGCCATCCTGGGAACACTTCTGCAGGTTTTTTGTCTTCTCTTTCATTTTCTTCCCCTCCCAGCCCCCCACCCCCTAGTTCTGCAGATGTCCCAAGGCATCTTTAGGTTTTCACAAGAAAGAACTTGCCACCAGCAAATCTCGGTCCAGGATGCCAAGATCTTCATTCCTGAGTGCACATGTTTGGGGAAAAAACTTGATTTTAGAGAAGTTCCTTTCCTGCAAAGCTCAAAGACCTTCAGAGGAATTAAAGAGAGGAGAGCAGAACTCCGCCCTAGGCCTTACTGTTGAAAAGCTGGTTTTGGAGCTAATTTGGGAAAGGCCTGACTCACTCTTCTGAAATGCCCAGGACTCATCTGCCTGCTGATGCTGCAGGAGCAGAAGAGATGCCAGCCAGCTCCTGTTATCACCTCTGTGGGACTGGCTTGCGATTAAAGGCATCTGAGTTGCAAAGCACGGAGGGAACAACATATGGACAGGAGCAAGGGACTGCTTTTCCAGCCTCTCTTTTTTAGACCGTAACTGCATTTGCAAGAGGATCCCAGAGCCGCAGTGCAGTTCTTATTCGGTGCCATTAAACTTCATTAACTGATATATCGTTTCATGTTGCCTCAACGACTCTTAAACCCTCTTCCAAGGGACTTCCTTGAACACGCTGTAAATTGCCAGTAACTGCCTTCCAACGGGAGCAAACCGCTCCAGCCCCGGCACGGTCCTGCTCTCCCCACCCCGGGATGGAGCAGCACTGCAGGCAATGATGCTCCCCGGAGCCCGAGAACTCCTGTATTTATCCTCCTGCACACCAGGGAAGGTGACCCGAGGGGCAGGGACTGCAAAAAGCCACTCTCCTGACTTTGCTCCAAACACGGAAGAAACCTCCCCAGCAAGTTCTAGGTCCTCAGCGAAGGAAAAACTCCAAAAAATTCCTCTCCCCGGTGATCAAAGCCCTTCTTTGCCACAGAATTGACAGCTCTGCTTTCAGCTGAACGCTTTCAAGGTTCGCATTGTCTTACGTAAACTATAATCCAAAATTATCTCAAATCCAAAAACAGCCTTCAAAATTCAAGCTTTTGGACCTAAAACCAAATGGGTCATTTTGGCAGCATACGATTCTGATTTTTAGTGTTTCTTCCACCACCCACCACCCCAAATTCAAATATTAGCAAGACCGACCTCCTTTCGGAGAGCTCTTTGACTTTGATGCTGTGGCATACACAGATGGAATATATTTCTGCATATTCCAAGACACTCTGGGATAGCTTCGCTCATGTAATTATTCAGATAAGCTAACCTGAAAGCGAGAGCGTGCGCTGCTCGTTTGCCAAATTTGAGCGACTTTGCTTTCAAAGCATCGGTAGGCGCTTCCACCGTCACAGGTGACAGCTGCCAGGCTGCGGTCCCCGAGCTGTCCCCGGTGGGCGGCGGGAGCCCCGGAGGAGGCGAGGAAGGGGTAGGGGGGGGCAGCTCGTAGCCCAGAGCTTGCCCCCCCCCAGCCTCAGTCATTTCAATTTGGGGAGGAACAGCACATGCACGGAGGGATGCTGGGGCTGAGATACGGCATTGGCGAGAGGGCTGGGTGCCTTCATGGAGAAGCTTGCATTGAACATGGGGGCAAGTCAGAGCTATGGGTTTGACACGGGTGGGTGAGGCAGATGAGAGGATAATCTCTGCTACGGGGTCTCCTCCACGATTGCAAACCCGGCCATCGACCGCCCGTGGGGCACCTTGCACCTCTGCTGCAAACCAAAGCGCTCGTTCACTCTCCCTCCTTTAAAACCGAGTGCGCTTTAGGAGCAATTTCTAAACGACTCTGAGGTCGCGAGGGGATGGCTTTACTTTTAACGGCAAGGAGCAGCGTCAGGCAGGATAATAGCAGGGCTGCATGAGTGGCAGGGGGGGG
>NW_009186367.1:29280-47051 GCF_000690835.1 Fulmarus glacialis
TACCGCTCGCCTCAGCCAAGCGCCGGGTGTAATTATCTCAGGCCACCGTATCATCATAAAGCGCCTTTCTGCTGAAATTATAACGTGTCGCCTTTAATTACGCTAATTGTTAATAGGGATTCTAATTTTGGGTTCATTTTTCACTGTTAAAAAAAAATAATAGGCGAGGCAGCCCAGGCTTTTCTGCCTTCCCTGGGATTTCTCCTGCCAGCGCTAATTGAAACGTCCCCCCGATCCGTGCCGCTCCACGCTGACAGTGGTTTTGCCCCTTGTCATAAAATCAATGGTCTTCCCTTGCCCACCCCGCACCGGCTCCTCTCCGGCTGCCGGGGCTCCTTTTCCCACTCGCTGGCTCCCTCGGATCATCAGGGTTAAATGATCTTTTCATACCGCCCGGCCGGACTGTCAGGAGGCATTGAGTGACTTTTGAAAATGAACCATGTTAAGTGGACTTGATGGGGGTTACAACCGCCATTATTGCTATCACCACCGTGATAAAATGGAGCCGTAATGACGGGGGAAGGTACTTATCACTGTCTTTTGTAGATCACTTAAGATGGTTTGGGTCTGAAGCTTCTCACCGGAGATAAATGGAACGTACCGAAGACAAACGGCACTGGGACAGAGCCTCCCGCGGGACACGAGACAGGAGCGACCCGGCTGCAGTGGCCACGTAAAATGATTAAACACCCAAAAAGCACATCACCTTTTCTTGCAGGAGCCATCAGAGGAGGTGTCTGAAGCCACCTGGGCAACGAGTTTTGCCCAGGCAGCTGCCAGCAGCTGGTGCAGAGAACCAGGATGGGAAAGAAATGGGGAATCAGCTCTTTGCCTTGCAGCCCGCCTGCGGGAATCAGCAGCAATGCTATCCGAGAGCTGACCTGGCAAACCAGGAGGTGCTTCCTGGCTCTCTGCTTCCCCAGTCCCTGACCAAGCTGTGGTGGAACACCAAGGAGCCCCTTCCCTTCTCTCCACCGGGTTCCTCCCCATCCACCCTGCCCCAGGCTGGACCAGGAGCAACACTACACCCGGGGTCAGCATCCAGCCCCTGCAGCACCCCCCATCCTTTCTCTTACCCCCATCCCCAAAACAGGGGTGATTCCTGCTCCACAGAAGGAGCACAGCAAAGCACATGCCTGCCTGCTTCAGCACTCAGCTGGATCTGCAGCACAGGGGTCCCAGAAAAGACAGTTGTGCAACACGAAGTGAGATGTGAGCTCATGTTAAAGGATTTCTCATGTGGCATTGCTAGAGAGAGAGAGATGCAATAGGAGAAAACCCTTTGTGTGTTTATTGCTGTTGGTCCTGTAGCACATCAGACAAAGCCAAACCTGAGCTGCCCCAAACCTCTCTCACGAGCTGCAGCCTGTCTAACACAGGCAGAGGAACAAGCTCCTGCCTACACCGGGGGCAGGGGAAAGGCTGGCAGGAGCCCACGCAGGAGCTGAGCACGCCGCAGGATAGCACAGAGCTCAAAGAGGATCTCAAAGCACCAGCAAAAGCAGCCCCCAGCAGCCCAGCCCGGCTCAGTGCCAGCAAGGAGGGCTCGCACCCCGCTCACAACCAGAGCAACCCAAAGGATACCAAACTCTCTTCCACATTTGAGCAGGGAATCCAACAGTTTAAAACAGGTGAGGAAAATATCACATGCTTGGAAAACACTAGGTGAATAACAAGCAGCACCACCATGCACCGGAGCAACAGGGAGCTGGGCAGCACGCCCAAAACATCCCCTCCCAAACCAAGCAGCACCCCACAGCAAACCCCCCGGTCCCTGCAATGCCCCACTCACAGTTTGTGACCCACAAGCAGGAGAGTCATTCCCCTGGGGCCCGATGGCTCTGCTCCCCCAGGTCTCCAACGCTGCGCAGAGGAGGGTCCCAGGACACCGAGCACCCTCAGGGCACCCCTCAGCACCCCGGGGGGAGGCAGAGAAAAATAGGGAGCTACTGAGAGCTCCTTATATCACCTTCTCCTCTCCTTCCTTCCAGCCACACCAAGCTGAGTTGTATTATATCACTTCATTACCACTTAATTGAGATACAGGTGATTCCCTTCCCTCCCTGGCCACCTGGCAGCCCAGGTTGCTTTCTCCCTGCCCTGAAAGCATGGGAGAGGACACCACCAAGGCCAGGCCACCCCAAAAGCACCACCTCCAGCCAGAGTCCTGGCTGCTATTGCAAGGGAAAGGAGAGGGTGGTGGGAGAGGCAGGGATGCGGAGCAAGATGGCAGCTCCTACACGAGTGGGCAGAGCAGATCCCCCCCCAGGCCACCCTGCTCCCCGCTACCATCAGCGTTTTGTGAACGTGGAGGTTTCCTCTGCAAAGAGGCAAGATGTAAAAAGGAGCCCCTCTGCAAAATGGCTGAGGCCCCGGTAGGAGCCTTCAGGCAGGGAGAGGAGAGAGAAGGGCTGAGGAAGGATAAATAAAAGGAAGAATCTGTCTGGGAAAGTTGGGAAGGGGAAAGAGCTGAAGCAAAAGACATTTTCTGGAAGTTGCAAGAACGCCGTCGACTCGAGTCTCGTCACGCCAGACGTGTCAGCTCTGGTTGGGCGCGAGGCTGAGACGCCGGTCCCGGGGTGCCTGGTTTCTCCAGCCCCCCGCCGACCCCCCTTTCCTTGTCATGGCGATGGTAGCGCCGCTGGCAATATTGACAGCCAGAAGGATTGCTCATTTCCCACAGCCCCACAAGGTAAATTAAAAAAAGGAAAAGTCAAAGCTATCTCTGTCTGCTCGCACTTGGGGAGTCCCAACTCAATACATCTTGGTTACTCAGAAAAGATGCTTATTAATAAGCTAGAAAGGCAAAGTTAGTTCTGCAGGCTGTGGGGTCGCCGGTTAGGGGATCGCTTACTTTGCAAAGACTTTGTGGGGTCAGGTGCCTGGACAAAAACAGAGGCTCCAGCTCAGGCTGCTTCTGCAAACTCTTGCCCACGTCAGTATTTTGTCTTGCCACATGGAAAGCTGTTGAGATAAACCAGTATGTGCTTCATCCAGCTACATGATACCAGTTGCACGAACACCGCCTTCCAAGCTAGCGCAAATATGGCAAAAATTTAGCTTTAGCTGCAAACCAGGCACGAGAAAAGCTGCAGTCAGAAACCATGGAAAGTCCGTGAAATTTTATCCACCGCAAAACTCTGTTTCCAGACTGACTTCAAGGCAGCAAAGCCTGCACAAGTCATACTGGCGGCCATGTGCCTTTTCTTCAAACAAGGATTTCCTGCTGTTTTCTAACCTCAAGGCAAAAGAGAAAACATCCGTCCTTTCACCAGCCTTATTTCCATTCCAGATGAAGAGCTGATCCTCCTCTTTTTTTTTTTTTTTGGTGTCTCAGTGTCACAAGACGGTCTCCAAAGCGTTGCCTTCCACCGGCGCTGGTGGGAAGCAGCTCGCCCGGGGACAGCCAGATGCCACCTCACCAGGGCTCTGCAGAAAAAACCCGGCTGGAAACTGTGGCTGCAAACACCGGATCGTTCAGTGCGAGGGCTGCGGGGTGGGAGCTGCCCAGCGTGCCAGCCCTGGCGAGTTTTGCTTTCAGGCATGGACCAAATATGTGGTTTGGCAAACAAAAAAAGCTGTGAAGACAGAAGAGAGCTTTTGCCTTTGAGCGGGTGTCCCACGCTGGTTGTCAAATTATCTTGGTGTGATGAGCCTGGTGAAAATTTTTGCTACAAGGATCATTGTTTGCATTAAAACTCACAACAAAACTGGGTTTCCCAAATATTGACATGGGTTCCCCATTCCATCAAACCCCAACTAGGAAAGGTCCCCAAACCTCCCGCCCCAGTCATCCAAACACGGGCTGTTTAGCTGTAGAAATACTCTGCTTTCCCCTTTCTTTCACTCTCCACAACAACACAGAGGAGGAAAAAAGCCCTCAGAAAGCCAAACTGGATTTCAACGTTTGCCTCCCACTAGTGAAGGTGGGTAGAAAACAGGGTGAAGAACACTAAAGGGTTGTGCACAAGAAAGTAGGAGCCACCGCAGCCACCGCGAGCTGCAAACAGGCCCCTGGAGAGCTGGCTAGGACCCGCACAGCCCCTTTGCAGACCAAGTTGGGCAGGTATCACCAGGCAGAAGTTGAACCATAAGCACGCAGCCCAATGCATGGACCCTTCAGTGCCTCCAGACACCCTTTTTATGATAGAAATTGTTGTCCCAAAAAGTTTAAATCTCATGCTAATGAGCAGCAGCCCCTGAAGACTTGGAAAAGCTGGTGGGTGTCATCCCATGGGAGCTGGACCACCACGTTATTGTCTCACTGGACCTCTGCTGGGTGGTCTTTCTCTAAACCCATAACCTTTGTGCGGCACGGAGCATCCAGCAGCAACAGCATCTCCACTTCTCTGGGACCACCAGGAGCCAATTTCTGCAAAGGTCTCCTTTTGCAAGGGACTTTTACAGCTCTCACAGAAACATGCCCCCGGTTCCCCAGACATCTTCGTCCCAGCATTTTGCTTATTTTCCCTCCGCCGCCCAAAACTCTGCTACAGAGCGAAACGCATCCAAACCGCTGAGGCTGTGATTTTCATGACACCGCTGCCTGGCTCATTTCTCTGCTGTCCTCTCAGTTTTGTGAAGGTTAAAGGCATCCTTCCTCGGCGACTGTCAGACTGTTATCTGGGCTGGAACCAGCTACCCGAGCTCCACGAGGAATATTTTATGCAGATTCTCCGCTCCACCTCGGATGGCTCATCAGTAACCAACCTGCTGCTGGTGCCGCGTGGCTTTATTTCCTCCAAGCCCACCTTTTGCATCCTCGCTTCTTCCCTCCACCTCGGCCTCGCTCCTTTTACAGGTGTAAAAAAGCGGATTTCCACATGCATAAAATGTAAGGGCTTGGGCTGATGCAAGGCGGGGGTGCTATGGTTGCTCTGTGCTGCTCTCTGGGGGGGGTTGGGAGGGATTGGGGAGAGCTGGAGATAGGTTTTTTTCCCTCTGGAAGACAGGAAGATCAGGAGACCCCCATTACTCTGCATCAGACTTTTACTCCCAGCCCTCTCCTCCCAAAAACCAGGACAGAGAAATTCCCGGCTCCCTCTGCCTTCCCCTTGGGAGCTTCCAGGCAGGCACGAAGAGAGCAGACAGGCAGCACTGGGCACCCAAGCCGGTCTCCCTGCCTCCTTCCCCCGGCAGACCGGTGCATGAAGAAGGGGAGGAGAGTCCAGGTTGCTGAGGCAGCTATAAATTCGAGGCTGATTTTCACGCCCGTGCCCCTGGCAAGCTGAATGACAGCCTATTCCCATCCCGGCTGGCTGCATGCTTTTTGGGTAGAGAATCGCCCAGAGCGGGAGCTCATCCCCAGCACGGCAGCCTGAGCACCAGCCTGGCCGGCTGACCCAAGCTGGAGGAGCTGGAGGGCACGCACCCACCAGCATCCCCACCAGCCCGCCCGGCCTCTCTGAGTACCAGGGCAGAGCACACCGCTCAGGCGGCTTTCCGCTAAACGCTGATTATAAATGTCATGGTTTCAGAGGGGGAAAGAAAACAGCTGGATTCGTCAGACAGCAGCACTGGCAGCTAAAAAAATGCCATCTTCTAATGTGTGAGTGGAGTACGGAGAGCACGAGAATAAACAGGAGACCCTGTGGTAACGTTTTTACAAGTCCCCTGGCTGACTGTTAGAGCCCTTTAACTAGAACATGACTGAGCGTCCCCGTTTCGGGATCTCAGCAGCACGCCCAGCTCCTCCGGGGATCACCAGGCTTCAACGACAGATGGATCCAGGCAACGAAGCTCACGTCTGGATGGAAAGTCAGGAGGACTTGCTTTTGGACCCATCCCCACATCTACTTTTAAACTGCACTGGCATGAGAGGCTGTGCTCCTTTGGCCATGCGTTCCCGCGATCGTAAATCCAATTTTACGGCACCCAGTTCAAGCCTGAAAACAATGCAAAGCGCTGTTTTGCAGAAAGATATAAACTCTTTCTGCTGCTTCACAAGATCTCCAAAGGGGCCAGGAAGACTTTCTGCTGAATCAGGTATTGTTTTGTGCTCCCGCCGCTGGCGGGGAGCCAGATGCACACCATATTGTACGAGCCGGGTAATTTGGCAAAAATGCGATCATGTGCTCACCCCTGATTCAGACCCAATTCCTCCCATGGGGTGACCGGGTAATGCGCAGATCTGGTATTAATTAGCGGGAAACCACAGCCCTCGGCAGCGATCTGTCATCCTCTTTTGGATGCAGCTTGTGCCTGCTAACAGCTTCCCCGCCCTGGGCTCCCCCCCTGGCCTGCCCCCCTCTCTGCCGGCAGGTACCACCCCAGGTCTGGGTAACCCCCAACTCGCCTGAATTGGACCAAAGACCCAGCTAACCCAGCGCCTTGTCTCCAAGAGCTCCTGGGCATGCCTGCACCCCGCGGTGCAGGGTAGGAGGGATTTGCTCCTCTGGCCGGGAGCGGGTTGGGGAGCAGCAGCGGCACCGAGCAGTGAGCTCTCGTCCAGGTCCCCATCCATGGCACGGCATCTCCAGCCGAGCCAGAGCTTGCACTGCCCTGCTGGTGGATCCAACAGCAGAGCCCAGGCAGCGCCGAATGCTTTGGGAAAAAAAAATCTCCCGGGCTCCAGTGGAAAAGGCGGCGCTGGTACCCAGCGTGCCAGAGATTAAGCAATTTACTGAGTCAATTGTCTTTTTTCCAAGGACAAACATGTGTGATAGAAGATCTCCAGATCTGCTGGCACGCTGCGAGCTCTGGGCCATCAGCCCTTTCACTGTCTCAATTCATCTGTCAATAAACCACCATGCCCATTAAGGCCGGAGAAATGGAAAGGGATGTTCGTAGTCCACCCAGCAAGGCCCAAAAGCCGTGTTGCACAAATGATGATTACTCAAGATTACTCAAGATTACAAGTGCCGAAATTCCTGACCACGACTCACGCTGCCCTCCTCAGTGAAGCAGGAGGGGTAATAAACAGCAGGGACGTTATTTTGCACCAGAAAAGCTCCTGCAAGAGGTGATGTGACTGGGATAGGATTCTTGCTGCTCCATAAAACGCGGAGCAAAAACCACACGGTGCCGTAACAAAGACTGAATTCCCTCCAACGCACGGGGAAGACGAGGTGTCCGCTTGGTGGAGGTCAACCAGTGATGTTCAGCTTTGTCCCTAGACTTTCACAGCACGTCTAGACTTATCTCAGCCTTGGACACCACTCGGGCAGCCAAGCTCAGCTCGGCAGGTGTGCCCAGGGTGCATCCCGACGCTGGTGGCCCCGGGAATGTCACCGCCACCTCCTCCAACCCTGTGCATTTGATAAGAGCCCATGGGTGAAGTCAAGAAGAAAAGTGACCGTCTTCCAGCCCAGCTGGTGGCTTGTCGGGGCTTGGAAAAGCTGCAGGGGAAGGTGGGAGGGCGAGAGGGACCTTGTCCCTGTGCAGGACAGTCCCCGGGCAGCACCTCCTCCCAGGCTGCCGCCTTAACCTGCGGCATGAGCTGCCACAGGGTGATGCTGAAGATAAACCTTGGGGAAATTCAAAGAGAGAATGGGCATTTTAAAGGGGAAGACATCTAGGGTTGCCACATACGAAGAAATACTTTTGGAAGGACACAAACCCTCTCTGGGCTTACGTTATCCCCTAACAGCAGCCCAGGATGGATTTCGCAGAAGGAGGGGTAGAGGGATAAATTATCCAAGAGGGGCTCATGGTGAGACAGTTTGGTTTTGTTGTTGTTTTTTTTTTTCTTCCTCCAGCTTCCTCCAGGGCATATTCCTGGGACCTGCTGGAGACGAGAGACAGCAGCAGGAGTAACTCAGACCTGAGCCTCACCATCGATGCCATCATTTCCTTCGCAGACCCCTACGCAGCACCCCTGCCCAGTGCCCGTAATTAAAGCAAAGTGCAAACTGGAAGTCAGACCACAGTCAGGCCCTGGGAACCAGGGCTTGCTTCCTCGATGGCTCAGAGCAAATGCTCGTGGTGCTTTGTTACGGCAGGGGAGCAAGGCAAGAGAAACTCGGGAGGATGTTTGCTTTTGTCTGCAACCTAAATCCCAGGCTCTGCCCTTTCCCCTGCCAAGTGCCTAGGAGAAAAAAATCAGGAGTGGATTTTTTTTTGAGTGCATAGCAAAATGGCTAATTTAAAACAATTACGCAACAGTTAATTAAAATCATCTCTGCGTCCTAGAAAGGCGACTGGCCAGGTACTCAGCATGAAGCGTTTGGCTTTACGGAGCAGCATCTTGTTAAAGCCCTTCATCCCGCGGCGGCGGCGGCTGGACCCATCCCGCGCCTGCCTGCCGAGAGCGGCTGATGGCCTTCCTGGCGTCAGCCGAGTGAGTCCTCCCTCTCCTCCCGCCCGGCTCGGCACCGCGACGTACCTGGGGCACCGGCTGTGCTTTATGAAGTCTAAAATTTTCAACTGGTTGTGTCTTTCCATGCAAACTCATTAGACACTATTTACACCCGCTGCAGCTGTGCAGAGAGAGGTTTTGAACTCTGGCATTCTACAGTAGGCTTTGTTTCTCATTTACATTTGCATATTAAAGTGTTTGCCTGAAATAGGCTATTGAAATTAATTCAGGATTAATTGGTGTCTTTATCTCATTAGGACAATCTAATTTAAAGATGATGAAATTGTTTAGCCTCCCGTTTGCATAATTAGATTGCTTTGAATTGCTGTCATTATTGTGCTCTTTAGCATCATCTGTAGGCCTCAAACAGACAAGAGTTTCAACCTCATAAAGACCAATCATGTGTTACAGCAGAGAGCTGTTAACCCCTTTTAACCCAAACTCCCTCCAACGCGCCGCCGCACAATGGAGCGGGCGCTCCGCGCCACGGCGGGGACGCGGAGGTCTCCGCACCCCATGTAACGGGGCGTCCCCTCCTTCCCTGTACACGCTCGGGGCGGTGAGGTGCAACCCCAGGAGCTTCTGGCGGGCAGCCCCGTTTCTCCTGGCCTTCCTATGGGAAGGGCAGCGGCTCTTCCGGACGGTGGTGAAACCCTTCATGGTCAGATGGGGCTCAGCGGCCGGCGCGTGCGCTGCTCCTCCCGGGAGGCTGAGCAGAGCCACAAGCGCTCGCTCTCCCTCTCACGTCACTGGAAAGGGCTGGTGAGAACGTGCCCAAGGACTGCCTGATCCCATCCCTCCTGCATGGCTTTGGGAAAATATCTCGGGCTGGTGGCCAAGACCTCTGGGGACGGCTGGGCTTCCCCTCCGTTGGAGCTGGGGCTGCAAGGGATGCTCATGGTCATGGGCACTGCGGTGTTTTTTCCCCTCCAAGGACTTAACGAAGCTCCGTCTCCTTCTTCTCCAGTCTGGAGGCTGTTTCTGAACCTCTGAGTGAGGAGCATCCCCTGAAGATGTCCTGGCCAACATGTAGCCCTCAGGTCTGGTACCTCCTCCTGCTTCAAATAGTTCTCTCCCCTCTGTGCTTACCTGGATGCTAAAAGGAGAAAGGAGACCTGCCCATCCCTGTGCCATGGCAGCATGCATATGAGGAAGTGCCACCAGTGCCCACATGGGCTGGGGAAGAGCAAAGGAAAAGAGAAGTAGCTGTAAGGTCAGACCTCCACACTGGATCATCTTTAAGCCTAGCCTCACCCCGAGATGCAGGCACTGACCTGGTGCTGCGAAGGAGCGGAGGGAGCCGTGCCAGCCCCACGCAGGGCTCAGTCTTGCACCCGGAGCAAGGGACCATCAGCAGTGGAAGAAGGAGACCACATTGAGAAAGCACTCACGGGGTGGTTGTACCCAGGCACTGTAATCATGGTGTGGATCCCCCGATGCCTAGTGTGTGCCCCAAAACATCACCCAGCGAGCATGCACCAAGGGACATGAGGACGTGGGTTGCAATGGTAGTGTGCAGAGGACATTGGCCGAAATCTGCAGCCGTCTTGAGGACCCTCGCAGCTCACGAGGGACACGTTCCCTGCAAGCAGCCCTTCACCTGCTTTTCAGTGCGACCTTCCCCAGCCCCAGCTCCCTGCCCACCCGGGGGACTTGGGCACCCCAGAGCCATGGGGACACGTGGGCTGGGGCCACCTGGAAACAGGCATCCCAAGCCAACACTGGCTCCTGGCAGAGGGCACCAGTTCAGCATCCTGAGCTAAGACCTCGCTTCCCCATGGGTCTCTCCATTAAAACCCAGCCTGTTCAGCCACACAAACGATCCGAAACATGCATTTCGGAAGTATTTTTACATGATAAAGCATCATACAGCGTTGTAACCGGCTTCCTTACTAGCAAGGAGGACCGTGGCCTTGCGCGTTCCCCCCCTGTACTGGCCCAAACTATCTTTCCAGATGGCCGCCAGAAGCCGATAGCCACCAAAGCGCCTGAATCCGGCCCTGGAGATGCTCCCCGGGCACCGAGAGCAGGAAGGGGGTCGAGATGGCAGCTCCGCGGTTGCTCCTGGGGATGCTCTCCGTCTGTCCTGGCCCAGCTCGAGGCGAGAGACCTGCTTCTCATTAGCGGGCGGCTGACTCCGGAGGTGGGGGCTGCGCCAGGCAGGCTGCTTCGCCAGTCGCTTCACGTATCCTAACATCTGGTTGTGTCTCATCACAGTGCAAATTTATGACCCTGGAAACAACATGTTGATGATGCACTGGGAAAAGGAGTCGGAGCTGTAATCCCGTGTCCAGAGCGGGGACGAGGGGAATCGCCACCCGAGGATTTCGCTGGGGGGGGAAGAAGTGAGGAAGGGCAGACCTGCGCTTGCCTGCGCGAAGGGGGTGACCCGCGGGGGGGGACGGAGCTCCCGGTGATGCAGCACAGCAACGTTTTTCACTCTAAGTCTTTCTCCTGTGGGAAAAAATGCAAATTCAGCAACAGCCAACTTTGCACAACTTCATCTCGATGAATTGCCAACTTCCAAACCAGCCAACAAACAGGAAACCTTCAAGAAAATAAATGAAAGGTTTCATTTGAATGCTTTGAAAAGGAACATTTCCATTTGCAATGACTGGCCCCTTACACTTTCCATTTTATGGTAAAAATTATACAGACATTTAAAATGATTTGAAATGGAAATGACAGATTTCATTTCAGGTCCTCTAAAGAGAGTTTTGTTTGCCTAGGATAAGTAAATGTTTCATTATTTTTTCCAGAGATCAAATATATCAGTTGAACCAGAACAGAACAGGACTTGGGAATTCTTGTTTGCAGGTTCACACCAAAGATGTTTTAAGTTTTCGGTTTAGCCCAACAAATGTTTTTAGTTATGTTGATTTGTTGGAGCTGCAGTGGAAAAGAAAGAAATCCAGTTCTTGCCATCACAGGCAACCAAAGAAGAAAAAAAACCCTAAGAGTCAGTGCAAGAGAAAGATCTTAGTGTGGAAGAACTACATAAAGCTTGCCTGAACCTTTCAGTTCTGCAGACTATTTTTTACACCCTTGGTACTGCTATCAGACCCTTTAATATATTGGAGAGGACAATCCCTGTATGATGCCACATACACATATATCAGCATGTGCGTACCTAGCGCAAGGCAGAACGGGGAACAGAGGAAGTGAAGACATGGTCACCAAAAGCTAGGGTGCTATTCAAGAGAGGTGGGTGAAGTTTCTTCCTTTGGCTGTCCAACAGCTCCGCAGCACGAGGGCCAGCTGGGAAGCAACGAGCAGGAGGGGAGCAGCTGAGGGTCACACTGGACCACTGGGCAAAGGAGATTCAAACTGGTGCAAAAAAGGCCACTGCTCCTCAAGCAAGATGAAGCACAACTGGAGCAAGCCTGGAGGAGAGAGGTGAGGATGTCTGGAGGTCTGGGAAACACAACAAACACAGGGGAGACATGATACAGACATGCCTTTGAATACACCAAAGGCTTTTCTTCGTGTTGTCAGTGGCGGATGCATAAGAAGTCGTAGCCCAAACAACCACTGGGAAGGCTGAGATGAGACCTCAGGAAAAGCTGCCGGTGGTGGGCACCATCGGGCAGCATGCAGAAGCCTGGGCACACAGCCTGGAGCATCCACAAGCCTGGCAGACACCCTGGCAGCAGCACTCGTACACCTACCATGGCCTTCCAGCGTTACCAGTTTGTAACCCATGTGGTTTTATGGCAGACACACAGGTCCTGGGCAGAGAAATCTCAGCGGAGCAGCCCAGCTCTGGATGGTTTCGCAGCCCAGTGAGGGACGGGTATGAAAAGCACTGGCACAGCTCACCAGCGGCCAGACTTACCTTCAAGCAGGTACCCTAGCAGAGATGTCGTAAGCAAGGACATTGGAATCACCAGCAAACAGATCTTCCCCCGTTCCCTCCAGAGCTGGTGATCTCCAGAGAACGGCTTTTCTTCCCCTGCTGTGGTATTGCTGCTGCCGAGGGTTTCCAGGGCCTGCGAGGACAACGGGTCTGAAAACCAAAAGAGATGGAAATCTGGGTGGATTTGCAGTGGCTCGTGATTGTTACAACATTATATTGTTATCACTACAAAATCACGTTGCCTCCCCTAGAAGCCCCCCAGACCTGCTATTTCTTTCCTCTCAGAAGTACTAGTGAGACCAGGTGGTTATGTTGCACCCCATTTCAGTAGAGAGGGTGCTAGGGAGATATCTGCTGAAGGGAATAGAGATGAATCTTCCCCAGAGAACAAAAATGGTTAAACCACCCGGCGGCACACGGGCAACCTTCAGCTCCCAGGCACTGACCGAGCCGGCCGCCGGCAGAAGAGCGATAACCCTTACTGCCGGCTGCTCAGACAGCGAGGGCTGTCTCGTAGCAAGGACGACCCCCGTATCAAAAGGACAAGCGTGCCTCTGTCATCTGCTGGAGCGCTGCGATCATGACAGCAAGAGCAGAAAGCACAGCGCTTGCCAGAAGTCACGCAAAGCGTCCAGGAGCCTTTGACCAAAGACCTACAAGAGTCTTTGGTGGAGATGCAAACTGCTGTCAGGAAACCTAAGCTGGTTAAAGGTGTAAACGTGCTGGTGTGAAGTAGCCAGCTTTCAGCTGTGAATCAGGTCATGACCAGGAGTAAACATCCGCAACCGGTAGCCGCGAACGAAAATGAGGAGCTGGGAGGAAAAGTCCACACGGGGATTTTGGTGCGTGGCTCACAACCCAATAACGGTCCCACACAAACCCCAGCCGTGGAGGAGGACCTCCCCGCATTCCGGCTCCAGGCACACCACTGGATGAGGAGCACAACGCCATGTATTTGGAGGGACCACGCCGTCCCTTGGCTCAGCCAGAGCCTGCCTCGGGGGGCTAGCAGGGGCCAGATGCAGATTTACAGCTACCCAACGTCTGAAAAGCCCATGTGCTTCATTCAGCTCTTCGTCCCAGAAGGACTTTGTTAGCAGAGTCCAACCGCAGATCTTTATGTTCGCTTGTAGGATGCTTTTTAGGGAAAAAAAAAAAAAAGAAAGAAAAAAAGAAAAAGCCCAGTATTACAGCGTTTGAGGTTAAGTAAAACATTTTCTTCAGTCTTGAGAGTTTGAAAGAAAAATGCAAAAAAACCAATTTCAAAACAAAAAGTCTTTTCAAATTAGAAAAATCAGACAGTCCCCTTGAGCAATGTTGAAACAAAATCTTAGGACTTTTTCTAAATTCATGCACACATGCACATATATATATACTTACATATATATACATTCACCAATACATAGACGATTGCACGCTGCTTTTACCCCATGGGGAGGTACCCAGCGAAACCCACCTGAACGAGGAGACCTCCTGGGTCCTCCCAGCCCACATCGGGGGAAATGTGCTCCCACACTCCGCTCGGGTCTCATCAGTGCAAGAGAGGGGGTCTGGAAATGGCAGTCCTGGCCGCAGCAGAGTGATTTGCACCATCAGCCAGAGCGGAGGGTGACCAAATCCCAGCCTGGGACCCCCAGGCTGTCTCCTGCCAGAATACGGAGGTGCCTGGCCGGGAGCCGCATCCACCCTCCCGGCTCAGAGACGTGCCCACGGACCACAACCCCATCGATCCTCTCCCAACCACGCCAGCGCCCGGGCACGTGCCCCCAGGAGGGTCCCCAGGCCCTCACAGCTCCCGGGGCTAGGGGCTGAGCACGCCAAGCCGCCGCTCCGGCGTTTGGTCAACGACTCCTGACCCATGTAGGTTATCGGTCTCATAACCACCCAGCCTCGGCTTCCGAGTGCCAATCAGACCTCTCCTTTGATCAGCGTTATAATCAGATACAGCACTCCAGCATGGATTATTAAGTTTTAACAGTTGACACATCATTTCTGATACCATAATCTGGCAGCACTTTACAATAAGTGACAGGTCCTCACTAATTCCCTTTGTATTCACTGTAGCAACGTTAATCATGAGTGATGAACTTTGCGTATTCATATGGATGTAATAGGCAGTTCCCAAGGACTGAGACTGTAATTTAGCTTTAACCTAATGGGCACTGATTGTAACAATAAGTAATTATGTCAGCTAAATGCAGTGTTGATGGCAATTGATGACAGCAGCGAAAGCCACGACACCATTTTGGAACGAAGCTTGGAATAGTCATTTGTAAAGCCGTAACGGCCAAGACGAGGAACAATGTGTCCTCTCCCGTGTATCCTATCATCCAGCTACCTTCAGCCTGGCGAGGACAGTCCCAGCTGTGACAAACACCCTGTCAGCTCCCTGTTTTACTGTCTGGCAGCTAATTTCAGGGTAGCCAAAAATCCAGCCCGCTAGATGGATGGGGCCGGTGGCACCCTGAAGCTCAAGTAAAAGAAGAGAGGCATCTCGTCTTAAATGAGATGTTGGGATCAATTCCCTGGACCACCTTCAGGTCCTTTGGGCAAGTCACGTTGGGCAACATCTGGCCAACATCTGGTAGTGTCACCTTTCCACAGAGCAACGCTTGCTGCTCCCCACGGCTGCAGACCCTGGCTCTGCACCCAGCCTGGGGACAGGCTGCAGAAGACTGGAGACCAGTGCTGAGCTCAAAGACAGCTGAATTCAGCAGATGAACAATTAGGAAAACGCAGGCCTGAGAAGTCTGCTTGATAACCTAAACCACGATGTAAGTACGTCCGTAGAAAGATGCTCTTTTATTACCCAGAAGGACTGGTGTGACCTCTTTTTTGGTTCGAGAGGAAAATGAGGATGGGATATTTTTAAGCCAGAATATTTGGATTTGAATTGCTTTCTTTAGAAAGGGGGAGCATGGCAAAGTCATAATAATAATCTTGTTAATGACGGTAATAAGACTGTAAGTGCTGGTGTCATCTTGAAAAAGTGACTTGTGCTGCCAATAAGAATCCTGTTTTGCTGTAATCATTAATGTGGTCAAAAATGCTTGGAAAACACAAAGTAGCTATAATGAGGTAGAAAGGACGTCTTCAAGGAAACAGTTCTGGGGGACTCCCGCAAGATGATGTCCCTGCCCCTACCAGACTGTGAGGAAGAAGCCGCCTCCCTTGATATTAGCAGGACCTTTGCGAAGTCAGCAGCAAGCACTTTTTAAAAAATACACAGTGGAATGACTCAGGTGCTTTATTTACTTACTATTTTAATTAATTTCCTAAATTCAAAGCAATTTTTTTTTTTTTTCGGTTGTGGGTAGATGAGTGAATTTAAGAGAGGCTGGATAAATGCCTCCTGGTGCTCTGCTAAGCTCGTGGCAGTCTTTCTAACCGGTCCTTACCATGGCTACAGCCAGCAAGTGAGCTGTGGGCAGGCAGCTGCCTGCAGACCTCGCTTACCCTATGCATGGGAGCAGCCAGGGCAAGAAAAGGGTAATGCTGGACTTGAGGCTATTGCGTGATGCTTTTGGCACCGTGGCTATGGAAATCAAGAGTAAGGTAGGTCTCTCCTACCCCTTGAAAGGTCACAGGGCTGCCAGCTTTTCCATTTGACATAACTATTTGTAATTTGGTTTAGAGGTCCTGGCCGTGATTCCTACTAAATGGGGAGACCTAGCCAGAGCTTGAGCTATACAGAAAGCGGCTTTCTTTAGTAAGCCCCTCCCGTCCAGGGTGGCCTGGCTGTCACCACCACAGCTGTAATGAAAGCAGGGGTCTCAGTCACTCTCCGTCTGGTCCCTTGGTCCCTATTCCTCTTCCCTGGGGTGACCATCCATACACGATGCCAGAGCCCAGCTCAGGGCACGCAGGAGAAAGACTTCTGGTGAAGGTTGAAAGCACAGATGATACAGTCAGTTCTCGCGATTGCGCTTTAAAAGCTTCAAATCTACCTGGCAGAAAACAGCAGGGCAATGCTGTGCTTGCAGAGGCACGGACGAGGCGGGGAGCTGAGCCCTGGCAGCCTCAGCCCTAAGGAGAGGCAGCCCAGCAGCACTTCCACTTGCTCAGGGAGTGGGAGCTGAGCTATGATGGCAGGAGCCAAGTTTTTCAGCAGAACAGATGCATCAGCAGGGCTTTGGTAGCCCCCCAGGACCTTGAGAGCTCCAAGGTTTGCACTTTTAAATGGGCCATTTGTCGGATTTCGGTCCCAGAGGTTGCCTTGCAAAAGGGGGACATTGGCAAGAACCGCACTCCAGATGCCGGGAGGCCTCGTGGGAGGGCAGGTCCCGATGGTGGGGAAACCACCGGGGAAGGCATCACGGCCGGGCAGCGGCACCGCAGGGCACCGAGGAGAAACCACGTAAGACCTCACGGTGATCCTAAACCACAGACATCCATCACTCACCCCGGGACGAACCGAGTGTCAGCCCGCAGCGCTTGCCACGGAGAATGGTGGCAGCGTAGTGAAAAGCACGAGCAGATAAAGCAAGAAGCACGCTCTATGCTTCCTCTTGATGACCAGGTTCAAAGCCAAAAATAGCTGCTTAAGTCCCCGATTGCAAGAGATTGGGTAAAATACCCAAGACAAAGCTGTTATTGCTGAAAATGCAGTAGGGATGTGCAGCTACAGGCAAAAATGTCTCCCAGTAACCGCAGATGTGCTGTCAGGGGGACGCGTTGCTCTTGATGCCGCGCAACCAGCTGATCTGCAGCAAGCAGCAGCAGCCGTCGCGAACGCAAGGCAGGATCACATGCTGCCTCTCAGGAGGTGGGAAGATGAGAAGGAAGATGATCTGCTAGCAGCAGATCAGCGTGCCGAGGATGGAGAAGACAACATTCCCCCCCTCGCCGGCCAGCCCCGACACCGAAAAGGTCTTTCATGGCTATTGCAGTCACTACTGAAATACACCGCCCACGCGCAGCACAGATGAGGAGGCGAGAGGAGCTGGGGAAAATACACGAAGGACCCTTGAAAATGACAAAGTTGGAGAAAATCAGAGGAGCTACAGAGGGAATGATGAGGAGAGGTGGGCTCCAGCGGTGACGTGAGGACCGGCACACCAGCCTTTGCAGTGTTGCCATCATCTGCGTCAAACGTACGCTGTCGGCAGCAACTCCTTTCTTAGTCCAAACTCACTAGGCTGGGATGCAAGTGCCCCTTCCCAAATTAAAGCAAGACCAGACCAGACCTTGTAGGAATCACAGGCTGCGGGCAGCAGCTCATGCATGCTGTTCCTGCGGGGATCGAGGGGACCCCTCGGCACACGCAGAGCAGCAGCATCGTGCCCAGTCCTGCTGCCGGGGCACCGGCTGGCAGCAGCATTTGCAGCCACCTCGACTAGGTGTCAGCCACGCCTGCAGCGGGCAGATTTACAAGTGCATTTAAGCATCTCAAAAAGTGCACGCCAGCCCCCTCTGAGACGACACCTGCAGCCTGATGCTTCTGAAAACACCCCCGGGGTTGTCCCGTAGCTCCTGCCACCCGCCTGTGACTGGTGCAAGCTGGCAGGGTGCTGCCAATTTACCACCTTACCCCAGTTGAGAACTGGTGCCTGTGACTGCAGAGCATGCCCACCGCCAGCAGAAATCAACGCCTGGCAGGTCTGTCTCCGTCTGAAAGGG
>NW_009186367.1:47256-85637 GCF_000690835.1 Fulmarus glacialis
GCGGGAGGAGGGGAGCGCGGCGCGATCGGCAGCCTGCGGCAAGCGGTTGCCGAAAGCACCGGCCTTGCGCAATTAACGGTGCCGCAGCGTTTCCCCCCTTCCCCGTGCGAGGAAGGAGATGAGATAGCAGCTCCTCACCCAGGGATGCATTCTGGGCGGTGCTGAGCACCAGGCAGGATTCATGCCCCAGCCACGCTCCGGATGAGAGGCTGCCGCGCGGGGAGCGGACGGCACGGCTGGTCTCGGGGAGGTGGGCAGTAAATCCCAACTGGCAGCAGCCTCGGAGGCCAGCACTAATGACACCAGCTTGTCACAAGCTGCACTGTCCCCCCTGCAGCAGATGTGACAGCCCCAAAGTAACCAGGTACCTCCTATGTCCCTGCTTCCTCTCACACAAAAAGTGACATGAGGGACAGGCAATAAAAATCCAGGCCAAATCCTTGACAGAGATCTGATGGCTTGAGCCAGCTCAGGATGCTCATCCCTCCCTGCCAGCTTTGTTCCCAATAAATAGCCACCCCAGCGGGAAGGGCAGCCAGCCGGAGCATGCTGCATACCCCCAAATGCTGGCAAGACAGCCCAACACCACCTCCTCGCTTCCCTTCAGCTGGCCCACGGGCTGCCTCTCCTGAGCACTGAGAGGGGAAACTGAGGCACAGCTCAGCATCCCTTCCCAGCTACCCCCATCTCTGCAGTCGTGCTCCTGGGCAGGCGCAGGGAGCCATCCCGGGAGCACTGACACAGACCGATGCACCGGGGGAGGCGGTGAAAGCCCCACTTAGACATCTCCAATGGCATCTCCTGGCCACCTAGAGGTCTTCTTCCCAGGTGGTTTTCAACCAGCTAAAGCCAACCCTTTCTCTCACCATGAGCCCTCCGTGGTAGGCTGACTTTGCAAACCACTCAATTATGCCATAGCCCAAATTATACCATAGAAAGCAGAGTCGTGGTGGTAACAACAAAATAAGAAAGCAGGAATAGCATCAAGTTGCTAGTGGCTTGGACGGGCCCACTCGAGCAGCCCTGCCTGCACCCCACCGCCCACTGCACGGCAGCCGGTGCACGGGGATGGGCGAAGGACAGGCGATAGCACCCAGGCCAGCAGCAGTGAAGGGTCCTTGCTGCCCCCCGCTACCGGCGGGTTATGAAGCTGAAAAGCTTCATGCCACCACCATGATGCTGACCGCCCCTGTGCCCCAGCTGTACCACCTCTGCTCACGAGGCTCGGTCTACATGTGCACCGTGAGATCTGGGGAGTGCTCTTTCTTCCTGATTTGGGTGGATCTGGGCAGTCACTGACCCATGACTGGAACCGATCCTCCCTTTTCCCACAGGACAAACCTCCCCTTCCACTACTCAAGCACCTGTAAGCTCTGGTTAGTTCACAGCAGCAAACCCTTCTGCACCTCGCATTTGCATCTGCTCTCTCGTTACTGGCCTGAATTCCTCTTCCACATCAAATTGGAGCAGGGGACACAATTTTAGGCTAGCTCTAGGCTCTCTCACCCCTCTTTCGTTCTGTGTCTCTTCCAGTTTCCTTCCTAGGAAAGCTCTGAGGATTTCTGTTCTCCCACAGGTCCATAGCAAATCATCATTTGATGGTACCAGGAGGAGAGCACTGGATTTCCATCATGGCACTGCATTGTTTCCAATCGTGTCACAAGCCCTGAACTTCTGCTGTTCTTCTTTAAACCTCAGGAGATATATCTTATGGCCAAGGAAAGACTGCCTACCAAAAATTCAGCCTCTAAAAGGCGCATGAAAGGAAACAGAGGGTGAGAAGCATTCGGAAGGGCTGAGAAAATTCCTCTACCAGGCAAGAGCTGTGGGTCACAGCCCTGTGGGTCACAGGAGGTGTTGGCTGTTGCTGCTGCCTAAGCCCCCCCTGCGCTGAGGATAAATAAAGAACTTTAATCTCCAGGGCTGGAATTCACACAAAAAGCTGGAAGTTAGAGCGAGCTCAAAGGCAAAGCTTGTCGCTCTCACACAAAACCTCCTTCTCCCCACTTTCACTTCCCTGCAGGACATTTCCCAACTGACAAACCTCTGGGCCAGTGCAGACCCTGCTGAGGTGAGACCAGGTTTCCAGCAAGGGGGATGCTCTTCTAGCGCAGGGCAAACAGCTGAAGTGCCGTCAGGAGAGACAAAGGCACCTGGCAAACTTTGAGAAATGCCTCTCATTATTTACAGAATGACACAGGAAAACTTCAGACTGAAACAAGAAAGGCAATTAGTTCCCTGTACGGAGACAAAGAGACATCTGTGCCAAGTATGCTAACATATACACAAGGGGCAGGTATACAGTACATGAGGAATTTCTTCCAGCTGCAAATCCACCCCCAAATTCTCAAGTCAATCTTGAGTACTACAACGCTCAGCAATCCTCTTAAAAGTGTCCAGATGCTTTAATAACTTAATTCTAATCTTCTCAGTCGCCATTTTCCATTTAACTGCTGAAGCACTGAGTAAGACACAGGGGTCAGGACTGAAGAGTCCCGGTGGGGAATAGCAGGCCTGTTTTGGAAGTCCAAGAAGCCCAGTCTAGTTATGCCAGTCCCAAAGTCATCCTGGGTTTTGCAGGGTGCACCATGCATTGCTTGGACTTACAGACCGTGAGCAGGTTTATGTGCCTCAAAGCATGTTCTCCCGCCTGCGCTGCTGGCTCTCAGCACCAGTGGAGTTGGACTCAAGGTTGAACCTTGCAAATAGGAAGAGCTGAACTTCACTGGTGGATTGGGCTGTTGGGCACAGAGCTCAGGCTGGGTCAGATGCATCCAGACCCCACCCATGACAGCTTGGGTTTGTGCTAAAAATGCTAAAAAAGCTTGAGGTCTCGTTCTCCAGAGCAGTTTGATTAAGGCAACCTCTTTCCAGAGGGCTGAAAGTTTTGGTGGGTGAGATTTGCCCCAGGAGGCTGGGGCAGCACTGGGACAGGCTGCCCTGAGTGGCTGCTGGCTCTGCATCCTCAGAGGGTTGCAACGGTCAGCTGGACCAAGCCATGGCCAACCTGATGTAGCGCTGGGGACAGTGCCACTTCCAAGGAGAGTTTGTGCTGGAGACCTTCAGGGATCCTTTCCAAACAACATTTCAACGAGCCTAAGTCTGGCTTTAAAAGCGGCTTTACCTCCGTGTTGCGCTGGGCAGGCCTGATCCAGCCTTGCTGCACATCACCTCCCACCCCCAGATACCCCCAGCCCCCTCTTCCAACAGATTCCTCCAGACTTCCCATCTCAGCCAGCTACCTTTTAGGCAACGTTTTCTCAAGATTGTTTTAAACAAGCAAGGAAATTTTGGTGACACTTTAATACATAAAGTGCTTCTTATTTTCTCTCTGCCAAAGAGCAGTGCTTTCTAACACACTTTCTGAGTTAACATCAGGTGTTAAACAGACGCACGCATTGTTTTAGCAGGAGCCCACGTTTTATAATAGGCTTTCTATCTAACAGCTTGATATAGCCTCTTCCATTAAGCATTTATTGCTAATGCATTGTAAAGTGTAACATGCTATATATGCTATTAAAGAATGAAGCTGCCATGTACTCACCCCTTAATAATGAAACACTTACGAACGGGAACCTTAGGTTAAAGAGTTGTGAATTACGTTTAATCTCAAGGAGATCGTCTAGCACTCTGCCAGTACATTGCGGCACACTGTCAGCGGGAGGGCTAGGACCCGAGTCCCCTGGGAAAGCGCTCCTTGACTTTGCTTTGGAGAAGACCTTGGTGAAAATGCTCCCCACGCCAGAGTTTGGCTAAATACCACTGGACTGCTGGAGATCCAGAAGAGCTAGTTTGAGCTCTTCCTCAGAGGGACTCACAGATAGCCACATGCCCTCATTATTGACTTTCTAATAATTCAATATAAAACCCAATCATTAGAAACCCTTTTAGATGAGATACATCTCCACCTGAGCATTATCATAATTTTTTTCCTTACGATTCAATAAAAAAAACATTAACCTTTTGAAAAAATGGAGTAAACCCTTTTCCCCTGGCAAGTAGCAGGTTTTTTTAAACAATCTTTGCCTAGATAAGTGAGCCCTGGGCACAAGGAGCAATGACCTGATACCACGGGGTTCAGCCACAAAGGCAAGCGGCGTCAAGTCTGTTCCTTTGGAAAGAGAAATCGTCTCGATCTCTTCCCTCCTGCTGGTCTCACCCTCCCAGGGATCTATTTATACACACGCTGCTGCATGGCAAATCTTGCCTTTCCTTTTCCCTGTTTATGAGTTGCTGAAAAAGCTAGCCCCACATCTCCAAAACTATTGCCCTGCAAACCCTACAGCAGGATCTTGGATCGGCGTGAGGCAGGAGAAGGACTTTTGGTTGGTGCAAGAGATTCACCTTTTTCACACCCACCTGCTCCCTGGCATTCAGTGGCGATGGGACACCCAACTCCCATGTGTGTCCTTGAGGATTTACATTTATTGGGGTGGGACTGACCTTAGGCTGGCTTGGGAGATGGTGTATTCAGAGAGCTTGTTCTGCAGGAGTCAGCTAGGGATAACTCAGTTTCCATGGGGAAAGGATGAGGAAGACTCTGGTCTTAGCAGCACTTGCCAAGCTCATGCCTGCTGGGTTTTTGCCCCACATCTTGAAATTAAAAACCACTGGCTTTTTCCAGTGACAGAGCTAAGTGGCAAACCCAAGACCTCAGTGACATCTCTAGGGAGAGCCAAAAGGCAAGGCATTTGGGATAGTCTGGGTTTTGGTACCCAATTCAAGATGCTTTTAAACAAAAGCGCTCTGGGTGCCTGGAACTGCCCCAAAAAACCCCTCAGGTTCCTGAAGAGGTTTCTGTGTGGTGAGTCCTGTACCTGTTTGCTCTCCCTCCACATTAGGGGTGCTTGCCTTGATGAGAGTCCAACATGAAAACACCCACATGGTACTTAGGGAGAGCTTCAGTGCATGGCAACTGTTGTGCCAGGCTTCCCCCTGCCCAGCCAGCCCTCGTGCACCCACGATGTGCCACCTTAGGACAACCTGCATCTTGGGAGGGAAGAGCAACGAGGAACAGCCACGTGGCTTCCATAGAGCCACAACAGCAGCACTAAAGACACAGCGGCACAGGCTTCGGGGGCAAAACACGTCCCTCGAGGGATTGGTGTGCTTTCCAGATGTGTCCCCTGATACTGCTGGGACACCCAAGGGCTCACACACAGGGACGGCCACGGCTCATGAGGGAGATCCCAACGGGGGTCCTCCACCTCTCCGGGAGCTGCTCGCACCCACGCTGACCGAGCCTCTCCTGGGCCAGCAGCATCGGGGGGACTTCAGTTACACACAGGGGTCCAGCTGATGCGGTTAAACGGGGCACCTAAATTTACAGAGACAGACACACACTTGGAAGAGATGGAGAGGAGGAACCCTCTTATCACCCACAAAATCTCTTCACAGTCTACAAACATTTAAAAGAAGAGACCTCCACAGCCGATTGCTCCTTGTCCTGGAAGTCAGATTAAAAAAAAAAAAAAATATACAGATATTCCCCCTCACACCCCTCCTTTCTTTACGTGATGCATTTTCTAAACTTCTTCCAAGTTTTTGCAAATGAAGAGGGAAAAAGTTCAGCTCAGGCTGACATACCAGTGCCCTCCACACTCACAGCGGGGAGCTCAGACAGCCTCACTCCTTTTGGCCCCCCTGACCCCCCACGGGCACAGAGGACCCCGTGAAATCTCCCCGGACATAGCTCCCCGAGCCCAGATAGGCGCCAGGTCTCGGCGAGCGCACCGCGGTGTTGCCTTCCTCCCCCCATGACAATCGCCTTTCTTTTCGGTGCCCGTGGTTCCCTTTGTGTTTACGATAACAGAGGGATGCTTTATTGCATTTCGCCCGGCCCGCTGCCATGGCAACCGGCAGTTGCTGCGCGCAGTAAAAATAACCCTCCTTCTTTGATAGATTTCACTTGAGTGAAAATAACCCTTAAAAATAGGTTGAAATTTCCATACTAACTCTTCCAGGAGGTTCAAGGAAGGCGAGGATGAATTGCAGGATCTGCTGATGGGATGCTCGGTGCCACCCCGGCACCCTCCAGCCTTGGCACTGAGCTCTCGCAGAGGGGCCCACGAGGATGCTTTTTGGGAGCCACCACTAGCCAGCCCCCCTGGGTTATGGTGGTGCTGATGACATGGAGAAAGAGCCATGCCCACCATCCTTGATGTGGCCCATGGTGCAGTTTCTGCACAGCCACGTCAATGGATGGGCCAGCAGATGTGGTGGATCTCCAGGGCTTCTTGGTATATAGAGTGTACCCCCAATGCCTGCCATGGGGGCCCAGTGGGGATAAAGCTCAGCTCTATCTTCTCAGCTCCTGCAGACAATGATCTCAAAAAAAGGCTTTTGCCTTCTCCAAGGCTCAGTGCTAGAAGCTGGTGCTCTTTGTCAGCACATAAGCATTTCACAGTTGGCCATCACTGGGAAGCTTCAGCATGGGTTTTGGATGAATGAATCAGAGCACGTGAACAGCCAGCATTGGATCTCTCCCCAAAATGAAGCTCCTCTCATGCCTGGGAGAGCTGAAATGGCCATCTCATCACAGGCCCCATGCCCAGACTCTCAGAGGCAGCAATGCAGCGAGATTCATGGGCGCGACATGTGCTTTTGCTAGGAGAGGTTCAAGCCTTCTTTGCTTTAGATCATCTGTACCAGTCCCAGCCAGCAGAAAAATATTCAGAGCATTGCTCTGGAGCAATGAGGGTGTTGCTCTCATGCCCACTCTTGACTCATCCTCAGCCAGGAAGGTCTTTTTTTCTTTTTTGGCTCATTTCTTTCCTTTTTGTTCTCCCAACCACTCAACTCTTCTTCCTCCAAATAAAAGCCGATTCACATTTTAGAGGTGGCCCCCGATTCCTCCCATGAGTTTAGGTGAGTCGAACCATAAGAAGTGGAGTAATGAGATTATGATTAAAAGCACACCTTGATAGTGGGGCATCCATCAAGCTGTCATAGAAATCGTATCTCGGAGGCTGCTCTCATCAATCTGACCTTTCAATTATTACCCAGAGTTCATGACTCTAAGTGTATATAATTCCTACCTCAAATCTGAGAATACACGCCTTTGTTTTTTTGGCTTGCCTTGTGCATGGCTGTGCGAGGTCTCTTTCACCAGAGCATCAGCGATGCTTCGCAATGCAAATTAACTTAAAATAGCTCTCTCACCCAAAAGACTGGCAACAAGATCAAGACACCACCAGAGCACTAGAAGGCGGCTGTTTGAAATCTTTATTAATGTCTTCTTGACTTTTTCTCGGCTTTTTTCAAAGCCAGTGATCGCTAAGGCTAATTCCACTAGTGCTCACAGCCCACACCGTTCTTTGGCTCATGGTCCCACGGAGAGGCAAGGCTGCTCCAGCCATGCCACAGCACATCCCCAACAACAGGGAAGGCCCCTCCAATCCTGGGTAAGGACAAGCTTACCCAGGCCTCGGCACAGATGAGATTTTCTGCCCAAACACCACTGAAAAAGCTCCTTTTTGTGAGCTACACCCCAGCCAACATGGTATTTCAGGAGTGGGATAGAGCCTCATTCAGCTTTTCATTGGCATCACTAGGAGGATTCCTCCACTTTTCTCTAGGACCAGAGCACCACTGGCCTCCAACCAGCTCCATGCATCCCACCCCACCATCTGTACAGTTTTGGGGCTCTCAGGCTGAGATAAGACACAATTTGCTTGGTGCCAGCCTGGCACCTTGCAGGATCCAAGCGAGGGCACAGAGTTACCAAGCAATGAAATCCTGCCTGAATCTTATTTGTACCCTAACACATGTAGGACATCAGATTGTGTCCATAGGGAATGCTCAGTGCCTGGGAATGGGGCATCCTCTTGCTCCCTGCTGGCTCCGCTTACAGAAGAACAAGAAAGAGCTGACTCTTCCTAGCACAGCAAGTTAGGAAGTTGTTCCTAGACCGAATAAAACAAATTAAGCCATTTGCTTTACATTTTTCCTCCAAAGGAACCATGTATTTTTTATAAGAGTAAACTTCCCTGCTATCTAGTGACTTTTCGCAAACAAGAAACCACAACAGATATGTTGCGGGAGAAAAGAAATCCCTGGTTGGTAGAGAAAAGACAGAGGACATAGAAATGCCTTGATTTGGGATCTTTGACAAATCCAGCCCTGAAGACGTTTTGCTGGTACTTGTATTATTGTAGGGGCTGCACAGCCTCCGATCACAGCTTTCTTGTATGAGTGAGTACTGAATGGAAGATCCTTTGCAAAAATCTCTGCACTGCTCAGATGACTGAAATTGTGGGAATTCCCATAACACGAGCCTCGAAAACAACCCCAGAGACTTTTAGTGTGACCCTCAATTCTGCAGCAAAGGTGTTCAGGTGAGGTCAGGCGAGACCAGAAGAGATTCTGTGAGTCAAAGACACTCTCAAAAGAAGGAGCAGCTTTCAGAAGTGACCCCGAGGCCGACAGGACATAAGGACGTTTATCTGCCCACACCTGCTAATCCACCCAGCCCTTCGCAGTGAAGCTGAAGGCGGACTGAGTACCTGCTCCCACGCCACAGGACAAACCTCCCTCCATCGCAACCCTGCCCAGCTGGCATCACTGCAGACTTGTTTCTAAGCCACTGTCATTATTGGCAAACAAGACGCCTTCTCCAGGGAGAAAACACTCAGCAATATTTCAGGCACAATTCTGCTTTAAAAGCCTTACTTAATGAAAGATTAAAGGTAAACAGTAATGCATCCCCAGCGCCCAACTCAATGGTGGGTGAGGACAGACGTCTTCAAGACCAGCGCAGGACAAGAATGTATCAGCCATGCAGCCATCATGGTCTCTTTTTTGACGCAACCTATTTCACCGGTCCCATATTCTGCATTGCAGAGCTCTGAGCACAATCCCACCAATTCCAGTTTAAATGCCTCCATAGCATGGGTTTCCCAAAAGCCACCCAAGAAATTTCATTTAGCTGAGGGACCAGA
The DNA here is from genome assembly GCF_000690835.1 of Fulmarus glacialis. Taxonomy (NCBI): domain Eukaryota; kingdom Metazoa; phylum Chordata; class Aves; order Procellariiformes; family Procellariidae; genus Fulmarus; species Fulmarus glacialis. Next base: position 56,196 of record NW_009186367.1, read on the forward strand.
TGCCTCTGCATCGTGCTGCTCAGTGCGAGCCTTGAGAGGCTGAGCCCAGCGCTCACGTCCAGCTCCTTCTGCCTTGCAAACCTCAGCCCCTTCAGGACTGGTTCCATCTTGCTCCTGGAAGTCCACTGCAGGTTCCCCTCTGTCCAAGGAACACGTAGCCACACACCACCACTGTCCTTTCTCTTCTATCTGGTAGTCACATAAAACAAGCAGTCTGGAGGCCACTAAACCTGCATTGTGGCCACAGGTTGGTCCCTCGTAGCCTGGCCTCCCCACATCTCTCATGCCAGCAGAATTGTGAAGGTCCTGGATGACGGCACCAGCTGGACCACCTCTGCCACCCAACGGAGATGAAACCCCCAAAAGCTCCACTTCCATTTTCCCATTCTCTCTCTGCTGTTTCCCAGACCAAACCTTCACTCTCAGGAATCAAGTCTCTGCTGTCTTAGAGAAAGCCATTTCATTTACATCTTCATAACATCCCAAAAGGAAAAGGCTAATTACAGTTATCACCTCTGGCTGCTATATGAAATGAGCTAATGGGCTCACGCACGCATCCGAGCAGGCAGCATCCACCTCATCCAACACAAAACTTGTCGCTGGCAAAAGGCAGCCCCTTTGGCAGTGGCCGGGTGGGGAGGAGAGGACATGAGCTGTGCTGTTACCGAGCGGAAAGTTCCCTCTCTCACAGGCGCAAAGGGGCAGGCGCGCATTTCACCTCCGTGCAACCAAAACGATGCTTAATGCCTCCCTTAAGGTGGTAACCGCAGTTGAGCTATGCTGTGCAGGAAGGCTCTAATCCTGTGCTAATTTATTTTATCAAATTAAAAAGATGAGCATCCATGGAACACCAGAGACCTCCTGTTCTCAGGGTCCCAGCAGAAAGCTGCATGATCCCTTTGTAAAGAGGGTTGGGGGGGTTGTTGTTCTTCTTTTTTGCCAAGAATATAAAATTAATAAAACAGGATTAAGGGAGATATGGTTTTAACTGATTCCTTAATCCCAGAGAATAATTAATGAGAGCAATGCACCACTTGGCTCGACTCTCCCCACATTTGAATAATAAATAACATTCACAAAAAAAAAAAAAAAAAGGAGGGGGAAAAGGGAGCAAGAAGAAGGTTGAGCTGTAAATTCTTAATACAAAGAGCTTTTGCCATATGTGTGTGTGCATTGCTTTCTGGTCTTGGGTCCAGAAAATACAGAATGGAAAAAAGCAGAGACCAGTTCTGGCCACACACAGACGTGTTAAACTAAGCCAAGATTTATGGGAATCTCCACATGTTTAAGAAACAAAATACCACTAAAAGTCTAGATAAATTACCCATGTTAGGCCCTTATGCTAACATCAGCCAAGGCTGATTTGGGTACTGTGATACCAAAGCTAGGGGCTATCCTCAAGCAGAGCCACTTGCTCTTAATATGCCAATCTGCATAAATACATAACTTGACCTCCTGCAACACTCATCCTCATGTTCCCAACCACACCATGTGCCAAAGACAAGTCTGGTCTACTACAGAAGCAGCTTTGTAAAGATGCTGCAGATGCGATTTAGGCCACTGAACTTGAGCCATCTAACGGTTGTTTAAGCATATGCTTATCTGTAGGGTCTTCTAGTCAATGGAGTATCTGTGGTCCTCCAACTTAGGCACCTATTTTATGGCGGAAGGAACCATCTTTTGGAAGCGTCCCACAGAAAGACAAGGAGTCCTCTGAGACTGAACACCTCTTTTAAGTTCAGTTGTGTCCCTACTGCCTTGCCTTGAAGATAGAACATGCCTTCCTAGGACATACTCCAGGAGTTCCCAGTGATCACCATGTCTCACAACTATCTCCCAGCTCCGGGCCACTGCTCACCTATAGACCAAGCAGAAGTCCCTGCCCTGAGGAGTTCTTTGCCCCAGCATGCAGAAGAAGGGTTACTGCCTGAGAAAAACACAGCTTCTCAAAGGATGGTCTCATCACTGTTTCTTAAGCTTCTTGACTCAAAGGGGAACCAAGGATGCTCTTCGAGGATCCACAGTCATTTTTTAACTGATAGATAGACACCAGTGCTGGACCTGTGTCAGGCTTTCATACGACATCACCTTGACCTAGCTAAGACCAAGGTAGCCCACGTCTGGGGATAGAATGCCCTGGATCCTAGAAGAGCATCTTAGCATTGGAGGTCCACCCCAGCTGACCAGGGGGGAGGTCAGAGACATAAGGAGGAACATCAGAATAAACATGGTCTCGTCCCTGTCTGCAGCCCCTGTTAAGGCAGGGCTTTGCTTTGAACTCCTTCCTGATAAAATGATTAATGAATGTCATGCAGACCTCTTCCCTTCCTTCCTCTGCTTTCACCTGCCACACAGAGCAATACCAAATGAGGATGATCATGACAAACACAGCTCTAATTCTTTATTAATATTAATCAGAGGCAACCTTTCCATTGACACCAGAACCCAAGTGTGTGTTGGCAGGGAAGGGATAACACTGCGGCAGTGACATTTCTTGGGCAGGCGATTTTTTTTTTATTTTATTTTTATCTTGTACCTTCCCTTCCCCCCCCTTTAATATGGGCCAGCGATACCTTGTACAAACAGAGGAAGGAAGAAGCTGATTAAATAGCAAAGTTGGAGCATAATGAAAGAAAAAGCCCACTGCAAACATGTGCTGATTGTTTTAAACAGGAGGCACCGGGAGGTGGATTTCAGGTGATACCGCGGTGGCTCCTCTCATAATCCCGGCTCAGGCGGCATTACGGCTTTCAAGCTCAGAGCGAATTTCATCCGGTCCCCGCTGGTGGGGAAAGAGGCTTAGGCAGGATGGCAAACCTCAGCCCCATCTCGGGCCAACGCCGGAGCGGGGCTGGGAGAACCGCAAAGCCACGCAGCTCCCCTTAGCTAAAAGGGGCCCTTTCCTCGTGCCGCCACACCAAAGCAGAAATATTATGAGTAGCAGTATGGACGCATCTATCTCGCCTTCAGGTGCTCATCAACACACGTACTCGCTGCTCAGGTTTGGCCTGGCTTGAGAGATGAAGGGGGAGATGAGTGTCCTGCACGCTCCGCAGGTCACCTGCAAGATCTGCACCTTTACGTAGCAGCTGGAGGCGGGTTCACACGAGCACCCACCTCTTGGGATGTGCACTTGGCGAACCAGCATAAGGTTTGCAGGGTGAGGAGAGCTGTTTGTGGGAGAAGCCATCCAATCCCTAAGGAACAGAGACAACCACGTCCCCCTCGTTATCCTGGGAGAGCAGGGGCACGTTCCTCCAGCTGGGAGGATGATCACGGAGCACGGGCAGGCAGGACCTACAGGCTTCCTTCACTGTCTGCTTGTTGATTTTCTAGGTTTCCCCATCCTAATTACCGCAGGATTGCAGGGTGAATTGTGGGGAGAGAAGCCCCTGGTTCTCAGCTGAATGCAACTTCTCTCTCTGTCTCTTAAAACAAATAGATTTTCATTGAAATCAACATATCTTTCTGAATTGAATAGGTTTTCATGGGGACAATAAATTTCTTCAAAACAATGCATTTTTATTACAACATATTTTTGTTCAAACCAATACTTTTTGACAACCAGATATTAATGACCAGGCCAAAGCCATAAATTTGCCTCAAACTATGTGTTTTCTCATGGAAGGAAATAATTTTTCTCATACAAATACATTTTTATTTGAACCAATCCTCTTTTTCCACCCCCCAAAATCAGATGTATTTCTGGGAGAGAAGCAGGACAGCTGCGTACCCAGGAAAGCCCCTCCATTTCAAGAGGGATCGAGTACTTGGCAGGGCTGTCTCGCTCCCACCCTCCCAAGCCCAGAAGCTCCACAGGTCACTTGAAGCTTCATCATAAACTCTGTTTTTCCCAGCATACCTAAACCATCACCCGGCTTCTCGTAGGTCCTACGGAAATGTAGCTTAGGTCTCGCTCCCCTTGCTTTGCTGTTTGCTCTCTGTTTGAAATCATGTTTGCAGAGCCCGGTTAAATAATCCTCTCTTGCATTTCTCTGCACTATGGCTTACCCCAGAGCCTGCTGAATGCAACGTGGGACTAACCCACCCCTCATAGCCCTGGGCAGACCCGTGTAGTCAGTGGTGCTACAGGACCCCTAGGTCTCCCCACCGCCCCTTAGCAAAGTCTGAATGTCTTCCCCAAGGAGCTGGGCAGGGAAGAGGGGGTCTCAGCCTCTCTGCTGGATAAACCACACATGGGATGCCCTGTCGTGCATCCCGGAGAGTCTCTGACTTCACTCCAAATGCAGCTGGCCCAGCCCTGGGAGTCATCCTGGGATGGGAGATAGCATGGGTGGAGGTTGTCCAAAGAAATCGTGCACTGTGCAATGCAAAAAATAGGATTGTCAGAGGACGAGGGCAATTTGAAGCCCAGGAAAGGGAGGGCTGCCAGGGCAGGGGTCCCTGCATGGGGCAAAGGTGCTGAGGCAGCGCATCCTACACCAGCTGTAGCTTGCAGGGTCCATGCGGACCTGCTGCGTGGCTGCAGGGTCCCATGGCAGCACAAGCACCACCCCAGCGACTTGCTCAGCTCACCCGGGCAAGTCCTGCCACAGGCGCTGGGCTGGCTGATGTAGAGCTGGTTCAGGGACATGTGTTATGAGCAGAAATCACAGCCACGCTCAGAGGACCTTTTCCTTAGCAGATCATCACCTTTGAAAAAGCATTGGGTTGCTCTTGGTTTTGGGAGACAGTTTCATCTGAAGAAGCTGCTGCAAGCCACTGGGGACACGCACGGGGGACAGACATATATCCGTTTAGTCCTGCATCTCTCCTTGTAACCCACCTCTCAAACCTCCCTGAAGTCTACGCGAGGTGCCTGAGCCCTGCAGGGACAGCGCTTGCACACCAGGGGTGCTGGTCCTGCACGGCCCCAGCCCTGCCCGTCGGCGGGCTGCGCCCAGCAGAGCTCAGCACTCCCCCAAAGCACAAGACTAATTTCAGCCAGAGAGATGTAGCTCCAGCAGCGCGGGCCAGAGAGGGGCAGGAGGAAGGGGGACAAGGGGCTGGCAGCAGGGTTGAGTTTGCCGAAATTGCAAAGGCTTTGGCTGCTACTTTTGCTACTAGCCAAACCAGGAGCAAACCCCTTATCGCCTCCAGACCCCCTTTTCGCCAGACCATTCCCATGAGACACGGCCCCCCACTTCAACAGCTGCCCACACTCGCCCCTGAGCCCTAATCAAGAAAAATCATTTTTCGGTAGCAAGTAGCTGCATTCAACTGCTTCAAGCCACATTTCAAGCTTGGGCCTGGGTCAGAGCCCAGGGATCCCAGGGCACTTCGAACATCAGGGGCTGACAAGGGTTCATTTCCCGTGGCCCCCGTTGGCCACTCTTTGTTGAGCTTCCCCAGCCCATGTAAACATGCTAATTGCTTGGGCTCAGCACAGGGCTGGATGCCGCGCTGTTTGTTTTCCATTGAATAGGATTAGGGATTCTGACACCAATGATTAATCGCCATGCTGCAGTCGGCTGACGAGCCCAGGGAAGGCGTCCTCTCCGAGCGGAGAGCGCGCACAATCTCTGCCAAGCAGCTGCTGCTGACTTCTATCTAACCCTCTGCATCTTGCCCTTTATCTATCCTCTGCTCCCAAAAGGTCTCACGTTCACCAAGCCAACCCCGGGCTCCCCTGGGGGCAAGGGGAGAGGGGCCTTGGGCACCCCCAGAGGTGATGAGCATCCCTGTGCTCAGCCACCGCGATGCCCCGTCCCCTGCCCCACTTTCCTACATCAGCTCATCCCCTGTGTCCCGTGCTGCCAAGACCCTCCTGACACGCTGCAACACCTCAGCCAGCCCTTCTCAGCCTTCATCTTGGTGGCTGGCGAGATGCACACAATTTTTCCAGCTCCCATCACCCTGGTATCGGGGCACGGTGACATCTTTATCAGCACGCAGCAGCCGCGTCTCTTCACCAAGCTCCGCAAGGCCATCAAGTGCCCCATCAAGTGTCTGAGCCCATGGACTGATGCGCGCATGGAGGACCCGAGCCCCCAGGAGGGGACAGCCATGGCAGCCCCCTTCACAATGCGAAACATCAACCCCTCAACTTTCTGTACTTGCAGGCACGTAGGGTCGCGCCGGGGGGACCCACGCTCTGCAGATGAGCCGAATGCTCCCACTTCCCAGCTGTAAGAGCTGGATGTGCAGTGTCCCCGCAGCACCAAGCTGCCCCGTGCATGCCAGCAGCCCATCTCTGCAAACATAAGGAGGGCACCAGCGAGGCCACCCGGTCTGAGAGGGACTCTGTCAGGCACTAAGGTCTGAAGGTGTTGTGCCCCATGCTGCAGCTCCCGGTCACCTCTTTGGGGTGCTGTTACCCTCCCAAACGCAATTCCAGCATCCCTTCTGCTTGCCGTGCCAGCTGCTCCTCTCGCTGCAGCCCTTCCCCTCCCACACAGCACCCGGTGTCCCTTTGCCCGCACAACTGCGCCCACCTTTCAGGGTGGTGCCCAGCCTCCCCTTGCACTTGGCCCTGCTCACCTTCCTGCAGACAGCCAGGGTGAAAAGTACCCTGCAGCACAGGGCACCCAGCTAGCCCCCAGGCACCTTCAAAGTCCAAAGGACCACCTGGGACCTGAGCAGGGCAGAGAAGAGCAATGGGAGCGCTGAACGCCTTTCCCACCTCCAGCCTCCACTCGTGGCTTCAGCATCACCTCTGTGCTCTTGTTTTCGCCAGCAGCAGGGAAGAAGACAGTGAGGAAGAGGAGGAAGGCTGGAGAAAGCAGCCTTGCGGGAGGCAAAGCATGCCCTCGAAAAGTTGCAACCTTTGCGATTACCTCTTCTCCTGACCTTGCAGAAGGAGTGCTGGAGGCAAATCCACCCATCTCTGCCGGTGCCTTGTGCGACATACTGTCACTCAGACAAGCGACGTTCTTAATGGGTTTGTGGGAAAGGCCTGGCCTGCCTTTCCATCTGTACCTTCTGCCGGCTCCCCTCTCTAGCACTGCCTCCCCATACGACATTCCCTTGAATTATTTAGACTGGTAAATCTTCCTGCATCTCACATCTTTAGTCCATCTGTTAGCCGGGGCTTTGCCTTTATAGGAACTGTCCTTTATGCATGCCGGCATCTGTCAACAGTACACTTGCCTCTTTTATTCATGATCTTCCGTGGGAGATGGTACAAGCTGCAGAAATGCCTCATTTCTGGTATGCATTTCATTTTAATGGAAGATTACATGACTGGGGCCCATTTTATTACTTCTTGCCCTGCACATTCATCCATCACGAGCCCCATTTGCTGAGCCTGCACTGGGACGGCAGCCATCAGCCTGCTCATGTCGGATTCCTCCCGTGCCGCTTTCTCCCCCCCTTCGGGATGGGGAGGAAACGCATTGCGTTCGAGGAGGGGAAGGTTAGCAAAGGGGAAGCAATCCGCCGCCGGGGCTCAGAGTTAAGCCACAGCGGTGGCTAAGCCAAGCAGGCCCTGGAAAGCCAACCCGGGAATCCAACCGGTCTCACCCCGACGTGTGTCCCCTGCACCCGTCCTCACCTTCACGCAGTACCTTTCCCACCCACCCCACCGACGGGTATTGGGGGCACGGCTGTCCAGTACGCCAAGGCTCTTTGGAAAGACCCCACACCCCCAAATAAACACACACATGCTCTTCAGTTCCTCCCCTCCGGCGATTCACGATTCCCTCCACAACCCGCTCCCACCTTGCACACACACACACACACACACACACACACGCAGCACCGGGAGCAGCATAAATAAGATCAATGTGAACCAGCAGTGATAATTAAACTGCCGGTGGTATTTGCAGTCTCTCACTCGTGTAAGGAAGGTTGCATGCAATTAGTGAAAACATTTTGGACTGGGAACAGTGCCAGTTTGCTCTGCCCTTTCTTTCAACTCCCACAGAAACTCGAGGACCCCTGATTATCCTCCAAACCGCAAAAATAAAACCCCAGTAAAAACACCCCGCTCCTACGCTGTTTCTCCCTGAATTCAGGGCTTACTGTGACAGGAGGCAGCAAGCGGGCTCAGAGGGGCCAGAGATGGAGGCGACTTCTTCAGAGGTGTGGGGACCTTCCCCAGCCCACAGTCACGGGACACAGGTTGCCTTTTTAACCCAGAAAACAGTGTCTGTCCTCAAAAATCCCAGCCACAAGACCTTTCCTCAAGGACAATTGCTTCACCATCTTATTCACATGAGAAGGTTGCACCATTTCCACTAAAGACGTGCTCTGAAGGCAGGTTAGGTCAACCTGGTGTCTGATCAGGATTAAACAATGTTTCTAGTTTAACTTGGTTAGCAAACTGGTCTAAGATGAAGTAATGTGAGCCAGTCCACAGCTAAGACTCCAAGTTAGTCCTTGGTGGGCTTCAAAGCATGGAAAACCTGAACCATAATCATCATTTTTGGCTGGGATGCCAGTTCTGGCTGGGGAAGGAAAGTGAGCAGCTTTTGGATGACAAGGAGTCCTATGGAAAAAGCCAGTATTCTTGTGCAACTTACAATATTAGTACATACTAAAAAAATAGGAAAGAGTTTGCCATAAATAATGTGCTAACTACCACAGCGGAAATTCAGGGGGAGAGAACCCAGACATGCCTGGAGAAGAAATACTTAAGGCAACTGTCTCCAAACCAAATGGGATGAGCTGGAAGAGGCCGAGCAGCTCCTGCAGATGGGGAATAAGCCCTAGCCGGCAGCTGCTCCTACGCACACGCACGGCTCTTCGGAGTCGGTGGAGAAACCTGCGAGCGAGAGCTACTCACCCAGCAGCCAGGAGGAAGCAATACCATGCGTGTCCCATATGGCAAGAGAAACCAGCAAGAGTCTGGGCAAGCAGCTACAGCAGAGACTAAGGGAAGCAGAGAAAACATGCTCAGATACATTTCATGAAGTTGCTTAGCTAAATGGTCACCATAATTTTTAATTTAATATTCAAAATAACCTTAACTCTGTCCTCATTTCCCAACCAGCGCCCCCCTCTAGTAGATACTCTCCATATCGTAACTAGTCCACCCTGATGGCATAACTCAGCAATTTCCTTCCAGAAATCAATGAGAACAAATGAAAATTTAATACATTCTCCAGACAACCCAACTCCCTTCTCTCCCCCATGGTAAATAAATAATGTGCTAGTCAAATGATGGATGGAGTGCTCGGAGACCGGTGGCCGAGTGCTATTAGGGGCTGGGGAGGTCGGTGAAGTGGAGATGTGGTCTAGCGCAGGATGAGGTGGTGGCCATGGGTGAGTCGAGCACATAAAGGAGCCAGGAACAAGACGGGAGGCGCAGGGAGGTTTCTGGCTGATGCAGGAAGGGGGCATGGAGCAGACCGTGCTGTCTCGTTATGGATTGCGGCACGGGGGCTTATTTGGTTTCTCTACCGCAGACACGGCTAGATCCAAAGCCCGGTGCTGCCGATGAGAAAAAACAAATTAAACTCCTTTTGACTTCAGCAGGTTTTGGATCGGGAGATTTTGCTGGATGAGGCAGGTGGATGTGAGATTTTGGCCTGTCTGGCAGGAAGCGGATGGAGGAGGCAGAGAAAGGTCTGGGGGGATCTTCAGCCTGCACAGGAGAGGGTCAGTCGAGAGCAGATGCACCGCAGGTCTGTCGGAGGAAACGGGGCAGGTGTGTGAAAAAGTGAGCCTGGAGCTAAAGCATTAGGGAGGGGGGACCTGACCGCAACATCAGCTGGACAGGAAAGAGCTAAAGTTTTGCTCCCCAGCCCAGGTGGTCTTGCAGAACCTGTATTCTGGGACACATGCTTGTTAAGGAATTATATTTCACCTCAAATGAAACGGGGAGGTTTGCCTTTTTCCTTTTGCCTGCGAGATGGGTCCCTGGGGCTCCCCCAGGACACGGCCAGGTGGGGTCAAGGCAGGACTCTTGAAGACAGAGCTGGGATGCACTAGCAGGACCCACTGGAGAAACAACTGTCAACCTGCAGCTCTCAAAGCATATGGTGGACAGGACAGATGATGGTTGCCAGGGGCATTAACCTGGACCAGATCTCCACATCTTCACTAGGACAAGCAATTGCATTCATTAACTTGTGTTAATCCGTACCTTCAAACCCAGGTTTGGGGCTCAGGTCTAGGAGCGTGGGGGAGTGCTGCTGGCCCCGTTCCTTGCTGCAAGACACTGAACTAACACCATGTCTGTCCCTCCCAGACGCTGGGTCCCAGCTGGTATGTGTGGTCTTGATCGCATCTCCCTCTCCCGCGCAGCTCTGGCTTTCCATCCTGTTGAACTTCAGGATGCACAACCAACAGTGCCTGCTCTGCCTTGTCCCACAGCTCTGCTTATCTGCTGAGCTGACTGTGTACCTCCTTATCTCTGGGGAGAGCCTCTATGTAAATATTGCTGTAAATTCTTTGGTTTCCCTTCCAAGTAGCGCTGCTCTTTAATGCCTTCCTTGTAAGACCTGCTTGCCCTACCCCAAGCCATTAGCTGTAACAGGACGTTAATAAGGAGGGGGTTTGGTATCTCTCAGGGAGGTTGACCTCTTTCACTAGAAGCAAGGCACCCATTACAGAGCAATGATAAATCACAAGCCTTCCACTCCTTCCCCAGCAGGCACTTCTTTGCATGCATAAACACACACGAGAGAGGCACACACGCTCCCTGCATTAACTCTGGCAACACCCAAAAGCCCTGCCACGCCAACGTGTACGGGACCTGGGGCCACAGGGCCTCTCCAGCTGGTCCCCACCAGGTCTCCCCCGCCGCCGTGCATCCTCACGGCACAAGGCACCCTCCAGCCTCTGGGTCCTGGTGTGGTCTCACATCCCTTGCGTGGGTCTTAGCTACATCCACACGTGGCTCCCAGGCCAATGAGCCAGGGTGTCAACGCTTGAAACTATGGTGCTGCCAGAGACACTGTGGATGTTCACACAGAACCACGTGGACATCCGATGGGCCACGGCAGGATGAAGACATTGTTGCTGTGCTTCCTCCAGGGTGGGACAGCAGCTGTGTCCCCATCGCTTGCGCCAGCCATGCTGGCTGCTCCAAGCCCCATGGCACAGACCCTACCCAAAGCTCTCCTAATGTTTCTGCAGACAGCCCGTTTTCCATTACGTTGAGGAGCTATCGTGTTTAATGTTGAATGCAAACATTGCCCATTGAGCTGAACCAGCAAGGAAGACACAGCAGGCCCAAGCACAAACTTGCAGAGGGAACGGGGCACACCAGCAGGGATGTCACCAGAGCTGGGCTGCCACCATCCCCGTCCCCGAGCACTCTGCTCCATCTGAACCACTCCCAGACTCACAGCTACAGACCAGCAAAGAGACTTACAGACACCAAGCCTCCAGAAATTTTCCTGAAATCCTTTAACATACATTTTTCCGCCATGACAATCAGTTCTTAAAAACCTTCTTCCATTCCACTATTCTTTTTTTTGACATAAAATCAAAAATACACTTAGAGACCTTGCTGGCTGGAGACCTCAGATTTAGACTTCAGTAGCTGACAACCATGTTGTTTTCAGTGCTGCTATTTAAGCAAGCAAAAAAAAAAAGCACCAAAAGCAAAAAATTTGGCTGAAAATTGACATGTTCTGAGAAAAATTCTGCTCTAACAGAAAAGAAAAAAACAACGCCTGTTTGACAGAGAATTGCTTTTGACAGCAAACTATTGACCAGGTCTAACAAGCGGGCTCGGACATGTTAGAGAAGGAGCACAGGTTTCCTCATCCATCCCGCAGCCCGCTTGTAGTGCGGGAGTGTTGAGTCAAGCCGGCCGCTGTCCGCATTAACAGCCAATTTGCTTTCAGCCCTTCGCGGCAGAACTGGAGAGCATCCGAGTGCCGCACTCATCCTCACCCGGGGGTCGTGCTCCCGTGCAGCGGTTCGAGCAGGGGAATGGAGCGTCTTCCCGGCATGCCCTCCTCCGCTCTCGTAAACAACCGCCTCCTCTTGCAGCCGTCTCTGCTCATCCTTTAATTACGTTAAGGGAAGATTTCTGCTGAGTCCAGCACAAAGCTGGATGCATGGCGGTGCGGGGAGAAGCGGGGGCTCCTCCCGGTCCTGGCCCTGCTTGCCCCATCCTCCTGATGCTCTGCCTCAGTTTCCCTGGTTTGATGACAGTGCTCTGTTGCTATCATCTGCTTGTAGCTAAATACTAACCCACCCTCACAGCAATTTTTTTTTTTGCTTAATTTGAACAAACAAATAAAAAAAAGCCCCAAAGCATCACCAACCAATTCAGAGCAACAAGTCTGATCAAAGCAGATTTGGACGATTGAAGGGTTGGATCCAAACCGCTGGGGATGGATGGAGAAGTCTCCTTCATTTCTGCCCTGCTGCCACGGGTCCGAGCACGGCTGTTTCCCCTGCTGTTGCTCTACGCCGGACTCTGGCTGCTGCGTTTAAAACTTCGCCGCTTTTCCGTACTCGCCTCCTTCCTGCCAGCTCAAGGGCTCTCGCTCCCTGGGGCTGTCACCAATCGGTTGTGATCAGAGGTCGGCTACAGCCCTTTCACAGCAGCCTCTTGACTTCACTCTCAGCCCAGGGGATGCACGCAGGGACAGAGCAAGCAGCACGTTGAAATACAGGTTTTTTGCATCCCTCCCACTGTAAAGCCCTCGCTGTCATCAGAGCAAGAAGCCATTCACGTCGTGACACAAAGCCAGGAAATCAGGGCTCTCTTACTCCAGACTCTGGAGCTGGTAAGTGACCTTGGGCAAAGGGCTCTATTTCTCTGTGCCTTACTTTTCTGTGATACTTTAAAAAAAAAAAAATGGGGAAGAGAGGGATTGTATTTCTAATATGGATACTGGCTCCAAAGATGAGACCTTGAGGGCAAAATTGGCTGTGATGCCACTAGGAAGCCATGTCACCAGGTCTTGGTGGCAGGGATAGCCCCCAAGCTGCAGGATGGGAAGGTGGAGGCTGACTGAGAGAGCCAGGCTGGGCAAGGCTCACCAGCCCTGCACCGAGCACGGTGCTCACCGAAAAAAAAGGGGGTGACGGTGGAGAATTCAATCTGGGATCAAGCTCCACCTAACTCACTTTTAAAAGGAGCGCATGCATGCAAAGCAGGCAGTATCACAAGAACAGCCTTTGCGTAGTTCAAGCAGCCCTATAAGGGCAAAGACAACTCCAACTATATGTGACTGTGGAGAAGCAGCCTGGTATGGAGCAGCTACCCAGGGGCAAAGACCGCCGTGCTCTGCAAGCTGCCTCACCACGAAACCTGTTTGCTCCCAGGGCATTTCCATTCCCTGCCCCACCTAGAGCAATTTTGCAGAGGGAGATCTCTCTCCCAAGGAGCAACACAACAAGACCCAGGCTTCAGCTAGGCACTAATGCAATATAAATAACCACAGAGCCATCAGAGGTGCAAATCCACTTCACTCTTCTACACGATAACACCCTTAATAAAGGGATAGCTCATTTGGCAGATTATTCCCAGCCACGATGAGGGGAATGATAGGGACATTGGCTCTTCTAACTGCCGTTGGTAAATTGATGGGAGGTGGATTCCACACAAGCCCATAAAATTAAGACCTACAGATCAATCTTGCTTCATCCGTTTTCCTGCAATTGCCTGGCAGCCAAAAATATGCACAAGTGATGATGAGGTGTATCCAATCTTCCGCTAGCGGGAGACGGGTTTCCATTCAAGGCCAAGGCTTTGAGATGCCCATAAAGGCAAGCCTCCAGCCTAGTGTGAAAGGGATCCTTTTACATCTCGCTACACAGAGGGGTAAATCATCCTATGTTAAGTCATCAAGTCTTCTCGCCCCCTCTGCTGAACTGGACAAGGATGGCTGAGAGGACCTGGCAGAGAGGACCATGTAGGGGAGGATGGGGAGGAGAAGCCGGCACCGAAACATCAGCTAGGCCATGCTCTCTGCTTCCCTCGTGGTGTCCAGGGGTTTCTCAGTCATGGTCCCACAAAGCATGCTGCTGCCAGGTCGCAACGTGAGGGTGCAGCAAGAGCATCTTCCACCTAAGCGCTGTTGTGATGGACAGCTAATGTATCTGCTTGTCATATGGATACAGGTGGGTTGCCACCTATCTACATGTTCAGCTGCCCAGCCAGATCCTTAGCGGGTGAAAACTAGAAGGTTTTAGCCCAACCCCATGGAAAACTGGACCCTTACCAGGAGCTTTGTCCCTCCTGGATGCTTAAAATTGCACTACTGAGAGGGAGGCAGCATCATCCCCACTGCGGGGCGAGTGAAACAGCGGGTACCACTGGGCCCTGGTAACAGAGCTAGAAAATTATGTCCTGACATACACCTAAGTTTTAAATCCGTTTTATCGGGACACCTCTGAGTGCTGCTGCAGGCAGCAGAGGAGCTCAGAAGCAGGTTTAGCAGCAGGTGGGAATGCCACTTGAGCTAAGCACAAGTGCAAGGGCCTCAAATGTGAACTTGTGCCAGGGACAAGTTCACATTGGCTTTAGAAAAATATCAGGCATGGTACCTGCTGGAGTCAGGGATCCTTTCCAAGAGATGGGGAAGGCCTCAGCATACAGTCAAACAGAAAACTCCTTCTAGAGGTATTAACACTGTAAATAAATTAATTCATGGGTCACTGGTGACTGGGAAGTTTGGGGAGAAAGGCAAGGATCAAGGGGCATAGGCACCACCAGGATGGCTCAGGGTCCTGGAAGTTTCCCCTTCTCCATATAGGAGCAGGGAAAGGAGGGACCGGGGCAGGCAGCAGGAGGGGTGAAGGCCAGGCAGAAGAGTCCTGCGAGAGGGATGAAAAAAAGGCCAGAGGGGACAAAAGCAGACAAGGAGTAAGCAAAGGGTGCTAGGACCAGCTGGGAAAGGGAGGGTGGTTGCAAACCCTACATGGATAGCCAGATCAGCCCACTTTAAGTCTTCCCACTCGCACAGCTGTTCCATGGAGATGTACCCCCAGCCACTGGAGTCAGAGGCTACAGGTTGTAGGAAGCATCCCGAAGAGTTGACAGGTTTCTTGGCTATAACTCTTCTCAACAATCGCTGCTTTACTGGTAGGAAAAAGCACAAAAAGCAAAGGCTGCTGCATATTCTTTCCTAGCAGTATGCAAGTATTTGTCCATCTGTACACATCTGGAAGCCAGTGGAGTTCAGCACTAGCTGTACTTCCCCAAAAGAAGAGAACAAAAGAAGACCTGGCTTTGTGAAAAACAAGGGCATTTATAATGGGGTCCTCCTGGGAATCTTTTGAGCTGGGATTCCCAGGAAGCACTTGAATGGGTTAACCCCCGTTGAGATGAGAACATCAGTGAGCAAGGGCCACTGGGACCCGAACAAACAGACCTGCAAAAATCTCACTCCCCGGCAGCCAGAATTTGTCTTTTTAACAAAAAGTTGCTGTTCTGGGCACATCAACTCCACTTACTTTCCTGGCCTGGAGACAGGACCTGAGCAGGTCCCCACATGGAGACCACCTCATGGTCCACCATGTCCTGGAGGTTGGCACAGCCCCTGGACCAGATTTTGAACCTGGAGGGGGACTCCAGCCTCAAAGCAGCATGTCTGGGCCACCTTTCCCGCTTACACTAGTATCAGTTGCTTGGCCCCTGGAAAGTTAGACCCACCCTGAGTCAGAGCTCGGCTTTCCAGAGCCAGGTTTGAACACTTCGGTCCCTGGAGCCTCGCCTGAGCTGTCACCAAAGTGAGGGGGAAGGAGAAATGTACTGTCAGGAAACGTAATCTCTGAAAAGTGCAGAAATCCAACTGTGGGAGGATTTACAGGAGTTCAAAACTAAGGGACGCCAGGAAAGACAGCTAAATAAACACATAGATCATGTATCTTGAAAGCTGATGTCAAGATCATAAAAAATCAACTCGATTATAGGAGCAGACAGGTGGCGATTGGTGCAACCCCTACGCATCGTGTCCTGGAGCCTTCGGCTGGCCCTGTCCACTGGAAAGAGCACCCAGCAGATGTTTTCCTGATTATAAATGCTGTATAATTTATAATCCACAGCCTTGCACTTAAAACGATCCTGGAGCTGTGGGGAGGCCGAGGGGTGGGGAGGCCAAATCCTTCCCATCCATTAATGCAACCAGTCCCCATCACTTCCCAGTGACACAGAGACCAGACTATTCCCATGATGTGTTAGGGGCTGGGTGCTCTCAGCAACAAGTACGGTGGACCTTAGAGGATTGGTTTGATGCCATCAAGATACCTGCCTTTGAATCCCACTCCAGAATCATCAGGAACATCCACCATGCAATGGTAGCAGAGGTGTGTTGCTCCCAGGAAGAAAAATCCCTCTCGATGCTGTGCCAGGCTCTGCTAAGGGCAATCGTAGACTCTCTTCGTCCTTTTCTCCGTCTTTAGAAGTTGATGGAGTCTTGCCAAGGCATCCACGAGAAGTTAGCAAGAGTTACAGCTCATGTCGCTCAGAGTTTGGAGAGCAGCACCTAGAAATGGAAAAAAAGAAGCACTTCTTCCCCTTTAGAAAAATCATATATAGGAGCCCATGAGGGAAGACAATGAGCTATAAAAGCGTTCTGAAAATCTCTCCTCGTCTTGGCATAAAATAGTGCACTGTGCTTTGCAAAGGAAATTCAGCACCTCGAATGCCTGGTTTCAGAGACAATAAACAGATTTGCTCCTGGCCAGCTGAAATTGCTCCAGCGCCAGCGATCCCAATGGCCTGATGTTCCTCGGCAGTTCTCAGTGCCTCCCCTTCGCCAATGACCGATGCCACCCACCCTGGGCTGGACACGCAGAGTCCTTCCCCCACCATCACTTTGCAGCCACCTCACATGAACCGAAGGGCCTGCTCCCTGCCAGGATCTGCAGGAGGATGGCATGAAGGGTGGCATTTCCACCCAAGAGCCAGAAGACCCGATGGGGTCTTGCACAGAGTTGCCTCAGGTGGTTTCAGGCTTGTGTGCAAGCAAGATGGCTGTCTTTGGGTGACACCAGTTGGCTCCCAAGTTACAAAGTGCTACTGGAGCTGAGCGGATAAATCCACCGTGGGCTAGAAGCCTTCCCAGCTTGGCTGCCTGCTAACCCAGTGTTTCCTGCCCGCACGCCCACATTCCCATGGGGGCGGAAAGCAGAATAGATGCAGACAGCACGTCCTGCAGCACTGACCTTCCCAAAGGAATTCCCACTGAGGCTGGGAAAGATACTGAAAACACGCTGAGGGCAAGGAAAGGCCAGGCTGCACACCGTGGGGCTCAGGCCAAGGCCCCCCACCCGGGCTGCCCAGCGCTACCCCCAGCCCGGGCAGCCTGGCTGCAGGCAGCCCAAGCCAGCAGTCTCTGACCCCCCTCTAGCGGCTATAAAACATAGCAAAGTTCACGAACCCACTACCAAAACTGCCTTCTCCGAGCACAAGGCAGAGTCTGAGTGCTGGGACACAGGGTCCCGGGTCAGCTGTCCCCACACAAGGCAAAGGTAGGGCTCTGGACCAGGAGGGCGATGCTCAGCCCTGCTCCAGCTCCCGGCCCCAACCCAGCGTCGAGCCCTGCTGCTGGGAGGATGCCGAGTGATGGAGAGAAGGTGATGCCAGGGCCACCTTCCAGTCCACCTCCTCCATTTATTAAAAGATAAATAAATAAAAAAAATAAAAGCACAGATCCTCCTCCAAGTCCCCATGGAGCAGTGGGGGGAGCCACTGGAGGCAACCTCCCTCCACGGTATAGAGCCCTGTGTGGCTATGAGCCTGCTCTGGACTGAGTCTGCTCTGGAGCACGGGACATGCTTGCGGAGAGCAGTCGTACCCGAGGACTGCCTGCACAGCAAGGCTAGGGGCAACCGTGCCCCTGCTCATCCCCCAAGGCACAGCAGCCTCCAGGGACGGCGTTGTAGCCATCTTCGACTGAGTCAGGGCAAAGGAACCAGGCAGCACTTCCCTGCTATAAGGCCCAGAGGAGGTCCCACTCTCTGATCCTGAAAGGATGCAAGCTGGAGACATCACCCTCCCGTGAGGAACTGGCGGCCCTCGGACAACATGGCAGAGAGGCAAGAGCATCCCCTGATAGCTTCTTCCTCCACCCCCAAGGACACAACAGAGGGACCAAAGCCAGATTCAGAAGAGGCTTTAGGTAACACACACAGCCGCATCAGCGGGATTGACAAGAGCATGCTGGGCTGGGCTCCCAAATCCTAAAGGCTTTTCCACTGCAGCACACACACATCCATATACGTCCTCCCAAAGAGGTCCATCAGCTATGTACCCCTCCAGCATTCCTGAAGTTCACGTTCAGACTGTACCATGAACATTGAACTAGATGCAAAATGATTGTTATAAGAAGCGCTGTAAAACACGTTGATGCTTTTCAGCTTGGTTCCCAAGGAAAGCGGCTTATGCAGTTACACTGTAGGCTTGTGTGTTCCAATCACTTTGGAACCTGTCAGCTAATTTTAACCCAGTTTAGCGGAGAGACAGAAAACTCAGATACTTTTAGTTTCACTGGGCTGTCAGCTAAAGGGCAGACACCTTCTTAGTGCCGTCCCTCGAGCAAAGGCTGCAGCATGAGCTCAACCTCTTAGTAGACACCAGAGACTCCCCATGACTTTAACAAGCAACCCAGTGCAGGAAAGGGGGTTTACGAGAGCTCCCAGCCCTCACCCAACCTCAAGACAACCTGTGGGAAAGCTGCCTTTCTTGCCTAGCCACTTGCCTCACTTCTAAACACTAAAACCCATCACATTTCATTTTTCTCTGGGAAGTTTAATTCTTTTCATCCTAAGTTCCTCGTAAACTAAAAAAGTTCCGTTTCCTTTGGCCAGTGACTACAATCAAACACCATTAAAAGAAAAACTTGAGAATACTTTTCACTAGAAATGAAGCTGCTGGCATTTTTTCTTCTTTTTTTTTTTTTAATCCCCCACTAGAGAAGGGCAAGAAAATGAATTGAGGATTTTTAGACAAAAGTAGAAAAAATCTGATGAAATAAAAGACAATCCAGTCACACTTGGATGGAACAAACGTTGTACCAGCTACAGACAGTTGGCACCTGCCAAAAATCTGACCTTGAAAGATCAGGCCAGGTTTAGTATGCGCAGTACAGACAGGGTTTTAATATAAGAGTTTCAGCTATATATAGGAACAGATCCATTTTCATTCTTTAAAACAAAACACAGAAGAAAAGCCTTGGTGGAGCCAGGATGTTTGGTAGCCAGCATACCCTGGCAGCGCTGAAACGCTGACGATGCAGGAGAGACCGAAGGAGGGAGCCCAGGAAACCGCTCCGGGGTACGTGGTGTGAGACCATGGTTAGTGGTCAGCTCTCAAAATACACTCTGCTTGTGTTTGGCTGTGGCTGTCAAGATGAAATTAATCTTGCCTGGGCAGTCAAAGTTTGGATCTGCCTTCACTAGCCTCTAATGAAAAATGCATAGTGGCAAGCATCGGAAAATCCCTGACACTCAGCTCCAGAGGGTACATTTAAATAATTCTATGAATATAGATCAATAAAACTAATGTACTTATAGCCACTGTGTGAAGTATTCAAACTAGAATAAAAGTCATCTTGTATTACAAAGCCTTGTATTAATTCTTAGCACCTATTGTTTTACATATTCAATTAATCTTAGTCAGCAGATAGCAACTCATACACGATATTAAAAGCACAAGGCATGAGAATCCCTATTAGAGAGCCCAGACATCTTCATAACCAAGAGCGAGCTTGGAGGAGGATGTCACTACAAGAGCCCACTGCCTGCCTGCAGCCTGGGGGATAAGAAACCACATGGGCTGGAGACATGAGAGGATAGCTACGGCCATGCCAGGACCTCTAAGTCCCTGTGCGTGGTCTCCAGGAGAGCACACGTCTCTGAGGACTTCTGCAGAGAGGGACCTCAATGCATCAAGAACAGGAACCGCAGGAAGAAGCGGCTTCACAACAGAGGTGGAGTTGAAATGAAGACCTAGGGCGGGTAACCCTGGCCACTAGAAGACCCAACCATTTGCGTGTGATTTGCTTTCAGTACCAGCCAGATGAGTGAAGGAGGTGAGAGAGAATCTGTAAGGTTGGACCAAAAGCCCTTCCAAGTCTTTGTCAGGCCAGTTTGCCAAAATCTCTCTATTGCCAGCGCCTCTCTCACTTAGCTGCAGGGAAAAGCTATTCATTGAACAGTCATTTTGGAGAGCTCCCCAGGGAATTTGGAACAGAAATCTGTTGGACCTAACAAAACATTACATTAGAGGACTAGACCATCAAACTAATGAGCCTAAAAGCTGTCAGCCCAGACTTGCCAGCCCCTGCATTTTCAAAAACAGCTCCTACCTTGGGCCACTTCAGCATGGACCTGAGACCCCTTCACACTACGTGACTGTCGGTATTTGAGTGCCCCGCACTGCTGTGAAACCAGACCAGCCTCAAAGCTGGGCAATTGAATTCAGCAACATTTTTGGAAAGGTGGGCCAAGGTGACCAAGGGAAGAAGAGGCAAAGAGCTCTCCAGGATCTCCCATGGAGCTACAGAGGGTTGGAGCTCTTGACTCCAGCCACGCTGCAGGTTCCCTTCTCAACAGGTCTACTCCAGCAAAACATCTAGCCCCAACTTTTTTACCTCTCTGACTTTTCAGAGCATCGTCTCTGGATGCACTGTCCAGCTTTTCAGAGGAGGATGCACACATCAAGCAGCCAGACACGTCATTGCTGCTCCCCCCCCACCACCACCACCACGCAATTACTTAAATGGTGTTTGCGTCTCGTTCTTCAAAGGCCGTAACCTTCATTGACACTGTGGCTGCTGTGACGTCCATTAAGCTGACAGTGGCCCATCAACACAGGCCACTTGCTATGATGAATCTAGCTTTGTAGGGCTGCTCTGCTCTCAGTCACTGGACAAGAGAGCGTCTTTCGCCGGCACAGCAATCCGCGGTTGCTGGCGCGGCACCGCTGGCCCTAAATGTCCTCGCGGCTGCTCACGGTGTTTCCTTTCTGACTTACTCAGCACTTTACAGACCAGCCCTGGGTTGTTGACCAGAACGACAGCACACTGTGCATCAGGAGCAAAATGTATTCAGTACCTGCAGAGAAGCCCTATATACCTATCTCAAAAGGCAAAGAAACACTTTAAAAAAAATAAAAAGCCACCACCCAAAATGCAGCATCCAGTGTGATCTCGCAAACAGAGAGCGCCATTGATAGAGATCTACGTTAGCCTATTAATGACACGATGCTAGGCTTGCATCTGGAGTCGTTTCGCTTGTATATTAATCATGTACGTTTTATATAATAAGCCCTGTGTGTTGCCACAAGGTAGGACACCCCTATTCCCACATGGCAGGTTTAATGACTTTGCAAGACTAACAAAGCTCTGCTTTCTGAAAGGAGGCTGGAGTTGGGTCCCTACCAAAGTGAGGTTCTCAGGAGGTAATAAAACACCAAGGAGATGCTATCTAGTGGATTTGGAGTATTTCACTCCCTTGAAAGTCAAGTCAACAGCTGATTTAAAGTTTCCAGCTAGGTCATATAGAAGTCAGCAGCGGCTGCATCCAGCCAGATTCAGAGTTTGAATATTTATGGTGTCAATCTGAAATCCAGATAACCACAAATAATCTAAATCCATTAACTCCCCCCCCTCTCCCTCTGCCCCCATCCAGAGGAGAAAGCTCTCTGGGCATTAATGCCCATATTGCTAGGGTTACCATGGGATCGTGGGCAGAAGGTTGGTTTTTTTTGTTTCTTTTTTTTTTTTTTCCCCTAAATAAAGGTTATTACGCATTGATGGCGATGTGTCAGGCAGTTCCCGCCAGATCAGACTGCCTTCCAGGAAAGCCGGCATGGGTACCATGTGAGTGGAGCTGGTTGGAAGCAACGAGATGCTCTAGCGTTCAGGTCAAATCCAGTCCACAGGGAATAGCCTGATAAATTGCAGTCAGCACTACGCTGCAGTGCAGAAGTGCAAGGTAATCATCATCGCATGCTGGCCAGCGGAGCTGCCCACAGCACAGCCGCAGAATGAGGCACGCACGTCTCCGAGTGCATGCCACCAAGGAGGTGCCTCACCCAGGAGAAAAAGCAATCTCACTCCTTTGACCTGAAGAAAATACCTCTGACCCGCAGGGCGTGCTCCCCTCCAGGACTCCACGGACAATGGAGTCCACGGAGTAGGTCCATGTGCCCCAAGGCTGGGCTGCAGCGCAGTTAGCGGGGGCAGAGGCTGCTTTGAGCACACGACCAACATATTGCATCCCATCATGGGTACAGCAACTTCCCTAAGGAGGCCTAGAGATGATGTGGGGTGGCAGAAGATGCCAAAGAAAAAAAAAAACCAAACACGAACAGCCAAAATACCAAAAATAGAGGCCCTTCCCCTGGACTACCTGAGCCTGAGCAGGCTTGACATCCCAGCAGAAAGACTCTTGCTGAACAGAGCTGTACGGGGAGCAGAGAGCCCCTTCCCTACCCACCCACCAGCTGGATCAAGCTGAGACATTACATTGTTGTGACATGCCGGCCCTCGGGGGAGGCCGTGCCTGAAGCACGGTACAGATCCTTCCACAGACATCCCGCAGCATGCACAATACTCCAGCAGGTTAGAACAAGGGTTTCATGAACAGGAATCTGCAGTAATACCCCAGACAAGAGCCAGCCCGGGAGATTTTGCCACACTGCCTCTGGCCTCTCTGCAAGAGCTCCTGAAGAAATCCATCTCAGGGCTTTCAGTGGTGCTTTTGCATCTCCGTTGGCAACTTGGATGGCCCATCCATGATGTCAGCTGTTAACCCAGTCTTTATGGCTTCTCTGTACCATAAAGGGTTGGACAAAGAGAGAGAAGAGGTTAGCTGATGTGCTCAGGAGACCTTTGTGCAGTGGGTAGGTACGTGCAGCCCAGGAACTGGAAACAAACATCTGGAGCAACATGCAGGGCATGCACAAGCAACAGCAAGCCAGATTTTGACACGGCCGCTACAGGGACAGCCCCACACAGATGTGTGTTGGAACAGATCTGCAACACATCTGCTGGTGCTTGCCAGAGCCATGGGTAGCTCAAGGCATTTGCCAAGTCCTGGGACTTGTGACGGCAAGGTTGTGGGTACCGCAATCCAAAGGAATCAGCAGGATGCTGGGAAGAAGGGCAGAGCAACCTGAGATAAGAGCAGAACCAGAGCAAACTGAATGGGTTATTCTGGCAAATACCTTCCTATCCAGAAACATCCCCCTAAAGACCAGACTGAGTTTTCCTCTGCTGCTGGAGAAGAGTTAGTGCCCCTTGGTGAGTTTTAGGAGGATTAGTACAAGTATTAGAGTTAAAAATAGTTTTGTAACTGTCTTCATGGACATAGAGGAACATGCCTAAATATAACATTAATTTCCATATGTCATCCAAATGTCTGCTTAATAAAAGCTGGGACTGAAACAACGTGAAATGCAGTTTTCCCATCGACTTACATGGACTACAGCGAGCCCCATACTGCATAAACAGAGCAGCTCCTGGTGAAGTCAGCGAAGTTGCTGTGGGCTGGAAACATTTTGCTTTTCTACCTAAATTCAGGTGTCTGGAGTGAGGCTGCTATCCTTTTACTGCCCCAGGTCCCAAGCAGCTTTGGGAACAGCATTTGCTGATATGACGTTGATGTTATGAATCGCAACAGTTCTTTGGGGCTGTTTTAGGTACCCGACATACAACGATGAATTTGAGGTTTAAGCGGGTAAGATTTTGAAGAGAAAGGCAGACAGAGATTGTGCAGCAGGAAATCATTCTACCTACTGCACGATTGTGAAATTATGTTGAAAATTGATTCATCTGAGAGAAAAAGGAAGTTTGTTCCCTCTGTCGTAATAGCAATTTGCAATGTTGATATAAGTCTTTATTTTGACAGATTGGCGGGGCAAAGTTAAGCTTGAGTGGGTGGTGGAAGTCATTCGGGGTGATAATGAACAAACAATAATTACAAGGCAAAAAGGGGAATTGACTGGATACCTTAATTATGCATTTCCAGACTTTCTAAACATTAAAGGATTTTACTAAATCAGCATGCTATTTTCAGAAAAGAAAATATTATTGTGTGGTTGGACTGCCATCAGGGGAGTGCATGGAAATACCAGTACTCGGAGTGTAATTACACCTTGTTCTTTTTGGGCTCAGCAACATTTAGGAAAGGAATTTCCCCCGTTCTCTCCCCTCAGTCAGCAGCACCACGCGAGGAGCTACCATGCTTCGCCAGGGTTACCTGCTCAGCACGTCAGGCTGGAAGCAAAGCAGAGCAGCGACGGGTTGCCCGGACCTCAGGCTTCAGACCCCCGGGTGGGGTGTTTTTCCTGGGCACTTGCAGAAGGGTCAGGCAATCCTTCAGCAGCTGAAGAGTTCAGATTTGGGAGAAGAGGTTGCCAAAAATACCATTCCAGCCCTATTAAAACAGGTCACCCAATTATTCGTTTTTATCAAATTGTTAGTGGTAAGAGAAAGACTTTTTTTCCCTTAAAAATAAAAAAACTCCACTTCAACTGAAAAAGAAGTGTTTCCATCTTCTAATTCTTAATTTCTCCTTAAAGCAAATCCTTAGCTTC
This sequence comes from Fulmarus glacialis, assembly GCF_000690835.1. Lineage (NCBI taxonomy): Eukaryota > Metazoa > Chordata > Aves > Procellariiformes > Procellariidae > Fulmarus > Fulmarus glacialis. The sequence continues at coordinate 80,593 of NW_009186367.1, forward strand.
AAAACTAGATGCTTTCTCTAGAGTGAAACTGAAATGTTTCAACTTGCCAAAGACTTCTTCCCCAAAAGAGACTGTTTCAGGTCAAGCCAAAACATTTTTTGGACCTGCCAGCAAATTTAGGGACACAATTCTTTGTGCTGCTGTAATTAGTATGAATGGGCTTCCTTAGCACCATTGTTTCAGAAGCAGCTGCGCTACTTTGATGAATACCCATATTTTTGTATGTCACATGCATTTGCTATGGCCTGTTTATAAAGTTTCAAATCATATAGTCAGGGAGCAGAACAGAAATAATATCAGGAGACTCGGGCAATTAATCACAAACCACAAACAAAGAGAAAAGACAGGGATCTTGTCGTGGGACACGGGACAAGGACTCAGAAGACCCAGCTTCAGTTCTTAGCTTGGCCAAAGACTAAGCTGGGCAAGTGAAAAATTACTCTTTTGCTGGCAGGCAAAAGTACCCAGAGATGAAATAACTTGCCAGTTTGTCTATTTAAATTCTAAGGCTTTTCACCAAAGGACTGTGCTACCTACTCATTTACTGTGGAAGCAGGTGAAAAATGTTCCACTACCATACATACATACCATGTATATAGCCAGAGAGAAATGCAGATTCAGTAACATCAAAACTTCTCCAATCATTCCTGACTCCTTCACGTTGAAGGCTCTTCACACCGAAATGTTTTAATTCTGCAAAATCAAGATGTCTAACTGCAATATTTCTGAGTCTAGCAATTCAGTTTTCCTTGAAATGCCTTTTGCTTCAAATTCAATTAAAATTATATTTCAAAAGAAGCATTTCAGTAACAGCACTTATTACTAAATATCAACAAAAATATCAGTGCTATTGTTCTATCAAAAAATCTATTAATTATCCAAAATGAAATGCTGTGTTTCCTTTTGGCTTTCAGTTCAATTGTAAACCCTCAAACATTTGTTTTTCTTCTGAACCTGGAAAAATTTATAAGGTTCAGACTTGCCAAGGAGCCAAGCTCAACAAGATGAAGTTTAGCTTTACCAGAGGGGCTGCTGTAAAGAAGAGAGCAATAAATAATGCAAGTCAAAACCTGAAGCCAGCAGGGTTGGTTTGGGAGGTAGAAAGGAGTCATGTTGGGGACAAGAGGGGCTGCAACATTATCCAACATATCTTTCTCCAGAAACCCAGGATCCGCAGGTAACTCACAGAAAAAGTTAGGGGGGGGGGGGGGAAAACACTCAACAAAGCTGACCAGCCCAAAGTATTTAAGAAGAGCTTAAGAGAAAATAAAATCAGACATCTGCTACATTGTCATGCCTCTCTTTAGGCATGACAGGCAAAAGCAGTTAGCAGAATAAACAGAAAGTTATCAGCACAGTATTTTGCTTTCTGCAAGAACAGAGGCCAACACAACTGTGGTCACATGCACTCATGTCTGTGGAGCAGCTCTCCTTCTGCTGGGGAAATAGAGACACGCTTTCCTTTGCCGTGCTTGTATTTGAGCATCTAAAGAGAGGTGCCTGCACAGGACTCCTTTCAAAGCATCTTTCAGAAGCACTAAATCTGTTAACAAAACCTTTAAACAAAATACATGGCCCCATTCAGCCAAATGCAGCCTTGCAGCAGGATCCATCCTGATTCCTCACTGATACTTGGCTGTCAGAAGTCCAGCAAGTCGCAGGACGAAGAGGACGCTGTTTCTCTTGCCCAAGTCAATAAACCCTGCAGACGTGGCCCAGACTGGCTCAGCTGCAGCCCCTCTGGCTGCCGGGGGGTTAGACGTGACCCCCCCAGATCTCACGTGGGGACATCGAGTTGAGCACCAGCCAGAACCAGATCAGAGCTTGCAGCTCTGTCAGTCCCACCCTAACTCCATGGAAAACACCAGCCATAGCAAGAGGTCCTGCAAACCGAGTGCCATCGGCCACCGTTGACAGCTACCCACCATTTCAATTGCACATCCAAGCCAGCTGCCTGCCCCCAGAGCCTAAGCTCTTTGCTCCTGAGCAGGCAGTCTTCCACCTTATGGAACACTGAAGCTCCCCATCCAAGAAAAAGCACATCTCACATAATCAGTTTTAATTAAATTTTCAGCAGGTATCTTCAGTTAAGCTGATAATTGGTTAACGACCCCCATTAAAACGAGATGCAGACAGCACAACTGGCAAGTATCCCCACACTTCATGGAAGGGCTCCACCACCAAACCTTCTCCCAACGCAGAAAGCTGGGATGACGGCAGGAGACGACAACTTTAACGGATGAGGGGCCAATACAAATAAAGGCAGCACACAGCGCACGGCTGTGCGGCTAACATTTCATTTCCAAGCAGGATGTTTTTTCAGAGGGCCCCATTAATTTCTCCAAGGTCCATGGGCCTCACTGTCTCCCATCTGTCTAGCAGGGAAAGAATATAGTGCCCTGCCTTAAACACTTCAAGACCTCAAGTCCCCTCTTTGCTCTCTGCTCAACCCACTGGTTAAGTCAGTAACCCTCTGCAATATGGACCCATTAATACTCAGCGCTATGAAGGGAGTTCAAGGCTGATTCATAATTCACCTGGCCCAAAAAGACACTGGGTTTCTTAGGCCTGGGGCCATAACTTTAAAATGTAGGAGCTGTCAGGAAAAAAAAAAAACCCACCACCCACACCACAGAACAGTAAAAGGCTGTGAAATTTCCACACAGCAAAGTTATTCCTGTTTCTCAAGGTTCATTTAAGAAGTTACTGTAAATAGTTCCTGCAATTCACACACAAACCAGCATTTCCTGAAGCATTAATGAAACATTTTTTAAAGCCCCCCCCCCAAAGTTATTCCTGGCAGAAAAGGGGAAAAGATGCAAGCTGTGGAGTCTGTGACTGCATAAGGGAAGAAGCTGTCGGATCCCATCTGTCGATGAGGAGGATAAACGACCGCACACATCTCTCCTGCATTAGCTCCTCGTCCGACTTTGAGGAGAAGGAACACTCTCAGGTCCCACCTTTTGGCAGAGGAGGCAGGGATGGCAGCAAGTGGGAGTTTAATCTGTGTAGGTCTTCTCCTACAGTCCCTCCACCCATACTTTGGGAGCAAACAGACTCCAGGTGGGTGCAAAATGAACGGGTGGGAAGGAAAGTGGGTACTCTGCATGGCAATGAGGACAGTGGGAAAGTTCTCCTCCAGCAAAAACCACAAGCTGACGAGAGGCACCCTCCTGATGGACCTCAATGGGCTGCACTGGAGCCACAGCCTCCCTGCGAGACCCCTCCCGTGCCACCACTGAGCAAGACTGGGCCAGCAAGAGCTGCCTGGGTACTGGGTCCAGAGGAGAGGGTCCAACACCACATCCTCCCAGAGAAAGACAAGCTTACTGGTGTCTCTCAACATTATCAAAGAAAGAGACTTGAAGCCACGTAGCAGTGCAGACAAGCGCTGGCTGGGACAACAGAGGTCAACTTCAGCATATGCAAGACTGGCATTTGATGTATTGGGATTAAGAGCCTGCAAATTGCAGCATTCCTCCAAGGCTGTCTCTCTGGAAAAGAACGAAGGTCAAGACCAGAAGAGACCTAGAGGTCAAAGTGCTGCCAAGAAAAACAGCTAAACAAAGCCCAGGATTTCTCCAGTCAATGGCCCAGTCATCTAAAAACAGCATTAAACTTAAAATACGAAATTTGAAATTCACTTCAGACTTTTCTTCCCTTAATTTAAGCAGGCTTTTCTCAGCACAAATACCATTTTATTTCCAGTTAAAATCAGCCTGGCTTTCCACATTCAGAAAAAACATCCAACACCAACTTGAACTTCTGAGGTGCTGAGAACTAGATGGTCCATAATTGGTTTTTTATTTTCCTTTGGAAGTTTTTTTGACATATAATCGAAACTTGACGTATCTATGAGGAGTTCTGGTGGGTTTTTTGCATAACATATCTGGTGTTTTGTAGCGTCCTGCCACCCTGCATCTCTCAATGCAATGGCAAAGTGGGACTCTATGTTCAAGCAAGAGGTGGCCAAAGCTTTCATCATCTCCATTTCCACATGCTCGTGGGCAGCTAGAGGTGAATCCCTGGCAAGAAAAGCAGCCACAATTCACAACTTCTGCTAACACCATCTCAGCCCAGTTTGTGGTGCTGTTCCAGCAACACAGGGATTGGGTTAGTGGCTCCTGGAATCTCCAGGACCTCCCAACACCCAGGAGACATTTTCTGAAGGGATTTGCCCACAACTACAGCCACAATCCTCTTCCTCATGAGCCAACTGCATTCATACACTAGCTGCTGTCATTCCCTACGCTGCTTTATCTACATGCAAAGAGCGAGACTTTTTATTTAAACAGCTCCCAGTCAAAATCCTGCTTTGGGAGTGAGGGAATCTCGCTCACAAAGCTCTCTTGTATCAAAGCTGTGACTTCCCAAATATTCAAGTCAAAGTGTGTGCATACAGGGCCACAACAGGACACAAGAGTCCCCAAGTCGTGGCCTTGCTGGAACAGAGGCTGAAGTTAAACCAACCAACCTTTTTCCTCCTCCCTGTGCTTTTGCAGCAGGGATATAAATGCACTTTGCAGGTAGGAGAGGCAGAGCATCGTGCTCCCTAATCTTCCTGGCCACTCAACACAGGGTTTCTGAAAATCCTTTTGCACACTAAAGACAGTATCTCGTAAGGAACCCAAATAGAAGTTTGCTCTTCTCCCTGTTTTGAAGATTACCAGTGAATAGAACTACCCTTTGAAGGGGTTTGGGCTTTACTGGATTAAAAAGGAATATGGTAATGCAATATAGGGTACAAAAAAGACCTATTACCGGTTTCCCGATGGCCAGTCTACAACCAGTTCAGCCCAGTCCCAGCTCAGACAACAGTGCAGAAGATCTCCTGCAACTTTGTGAACTCAGCAATTAGCCCCTGAGCCCGGGGAGAGTTTGTCAAGATCCCATCGCAGGTGAACAGTAACACAGAAATACAGCTTTGAGGGGGAGACGATTTATCAAGCTGACCAGAGACGTCTCCCTCATTTTTTCTTTAATAAATCCAGCCTAGCTCTCGGCTGTGTTCAGTATCTTGTCATTGCTTTTGTCTCCTTTCAGGA
>NW_009186367.1:85658-176011 GCF_000690835.1 Fulmarus glacialis
CTTTGCAACCGCTATTTATTTTCCCCAACATTTCTCTGCAAAGAAACCCAGCCTTTTCTCCCAGGGAGGGGAGGGAAACTGAGGCACAGCAAAGCGAGCTGCCTGGCCCAAGGTCAAGGAGGGGGACAGGAATACCTGCTCATTTGGGCTGGGCTGATTTGTACTGGCTATTTCCTCATCTGCATGATGAGCATCAGGAGTCTTTCGCTCCCTCTCACGAATAAGCTGTTTAGGAATTACTCGGATGCTCTTTGCCATCAGATTTTAATCACTGGGAGTGCCTTCCTTGTGGGACTCCATGGGGCCGTTCAGGCAGCCAGCCAAGCTCCTGAGAGCCAGGCCTCATCTAAAATACATATGCCGATTATTCCTAATAACAGCGGGCAGACACCAGCTCGGCTCTGATCTTATCTCCAACTCCTATTGCCAGGGCAGCATTTCTATCGCCATTTCCACGTCCCAGTGGTCCTCCCAAGAGGGGCAGGGAGAGCTCCAGGCTCAAGTCCCTCCTCCAGTCCTTGGGGACACTCCTGGGGAAGAGCCACGTTGGGAGACACGCGGGTTGCTCTCCGAGGTCCAAGCGGGAAGGTCCGCTCAGGTGGCCGGCTCTCGGGAACACCAGGCATCAGTGCCGCGAGGCTGCTGGCAGATGCGGTTGCCTGTGCTAATTTCATGCCCATCCTCTTCACTCTTCACAAAATTCCAGGCAGGCCTTCCACTTTGGCTGACATTCAAAACTGTCACCTCTCCGCAGACATTAACTTGGAGGCCTCTGTCATCCCTCACATTAAAATGCTATCACGGGGAGTCAGCACAGCTTGACTCAGCCAGCTAAGGGGCTGGCTCCGGCCGCGCTGCGGGGACAGCCGATTCACGCTTGACATCCATGGTCAATTTGACAGTGATGGACACGCTACTTAGGAGTCATTTGCTGATCTCGTTTCCCCAGGTGGGAGGTCGTGCCACGGAGCTGCCTTCCCTGGGGAGGAGAAGTGGTGATGCTCTCCAGCCTCTCCAGGAGCAGAGATGTGTGTGGATGGGCTTTCCCCATCTGCTCGCTGAGCAGGAGATGATCTACAAAGTCTGCCGGGAACCCGAAACGCAGCTGCCCAATGCTCCACGTGGTGAGGTGGCTTTGCTCACAGACAAGCATCTTGCTCCCCAAAAGAGTCATGTCCATTTCTGTAGATCTTCCCCACATCCTTGCCGGAGTGTGTGCTCCTGGGTTACCTCTTCCCTTCTCAGTCAGGGAAGAGGTCCTCAGTCTTCTCAATCACTGCCCGCTTGCTCTTGCTACATGTGCTGTCAAAGGCCACGATAGATTGCTTTCAAACCAAGACACACCTTTGCTCCCAGATAGGGTCTAGTCACTATACCCTGACCTTCCCTATAGCAAGGAGAGGCAGAGGTGTGATGCTCATTAAGCTCTAAATCAGTTTAATAGACACATGCATCCTCCTTTTACCAGGTCATGTCTCAGTCTGGAGGTGCTCACCCTGTTACTGTCACTGTACATCCTTCAGAGCAGACAATGATAAAACAGGCAAGGGCCAACAGCCCTCACGAGCCTCAGGGGAGCAATGCTCCAGGAAGGAGAGGGCTTTATAAGCCTTCACCTTCCACCATGAGCCCCAGGCATCACCGAAGGTGCACCCAGCCCTGGGATGGGTTAGCAAGGCACTCTTTCAGTGCCCACAGGCCTCGTATGCACACAGACTGGGTGACTAATTCAGCAGATGCTTAACCCAAACTAAATCACACTCCCCATTTGACTGAAGGCCCCTCAGCACCTGCATCTACTGATGCCCAAGCACATTACTGCCATAGCTCTGTTCCCAATAAGTTAGAGACAGTAGTCATCTCCTGGATCTCTGCATGCATCTCTAAAAATAAAGCCCACCTGCAGTTCAGGGGGTGCCAGCTCTAAAGCACCTTGGCTATCCTGGTGCATAAATTCCAATTAAACCAGACTGAGTTAAGCTAAACTAAAATACATGGGGAACTAGTTAAAGCTGAACTGAAAATACAAGTTCCCATACAGACATGAAGCCACAAGCCACCAGAGCTGTGGTCTCCTGCACCTTTATACCAGAGGAGAGGGCAAGGCACTTATTTTGGTTTTTTTAAAATGCACAGAGCAGTTTAGAGTCTAATCACCTAAAAACTCCCTTCCACTTCTTATTGCCCTAGCACAGTATCATTGGTAACACACTCAAATCCCAGGGCTGCAAGAGATAATTACGGCAGGGGAACTCAGCCAGCTACTGCTGGGAACCTCTTTCCAGCCCTTCCCAGTTCTGGGAAGCCTGAGCTGAGCCCCATCCTAAACACCCTGTAAAACAGATGTCTTATGCGGCGTGCCCAGAAGGCCTTCCCCAAAACTAGGCTCTTTTGGATCAGACAAAGGGAGTAAATTCCAGCATCCTCCAGCCCTTGCAGTGAACGCAGCTCCTTTGAGAGCGAGGCATGATCCAGCTTGGAGAGTGCCTCTCCCCGCAGCTGTGGCTGCCTGGCACTGGGACAGTGGCACACTTTATTTCTGCAACTGATGCCACCTGTCTCAGATGAAGGAGATTGAGGAGTTTCATTCCCCCCAGAGATGCCCACAGAGCTGATCAAAGCCCTCAAAGACTTTCTCTCCCGAAGGTGACTAGGCACCAAGGGTGCAGCAGCAACATCCTTACACAAGATAGTTTGGTCTCTTCCCTCACCTCCAAGCAGCAGAGCTAATACAGCTGCCAGGCTGGCCAGGGTGGATGGAAAGGGACTGACTGACAGAGAAGTGGCGGCTCTTACGGCTTCAAAAGCAAAGCCCCAGGCCCTAACATTGCTACTGCTCTCCCTGCCGAGCAGCGAGGATCTCCGACAGCCGGGGCAGCCTGGCTCTGCTCCACCACCCCCATCCCCAGCCAAGGCAAGACGAGGACCACACTCGCCTCCCGGTTACTTGTTCGGTCCTTTTATGGGGAAGATGGTTTTATAGCAGGGTCTGGTAGAGTACTCAACTTTCCCTTCCAGACTCCAGCAGAAAGAACTTGACCCGTGTCCTCAGACCCTCTTAGTCATCGGGCTGAGCCGCCTCTCCCCTCCTCCCACCACCCTCCTCTTTTATGGAGTAGCAGCAGCAGCAGAGCATGGGGTGAGAAGTCAAGGGAAGGACAACTTGACTGATGGAGCTCAGGTTGTGGGGTCAGCGCAAGGCGTCGTGATCCGGGCTCAGACAGAGCCATTTCCTCTGTGATTTTATCCGCTGCGATTTTTATCTTTCGTCTGTTCACACGTCATGCCACCTGGACATAATACAGAGCAAGCTGAGCGCTCGGCTCCAGACTTAACCCCTTCCCTGCCTCCCAGGAAAGCGGGAGGCCCCAGGCATGGAGCAATTCTACGCTTGTGGCTTTGCCTGGCAACAAGGGGCTTTTCTTTACAGGCCCTTTTTATTGCCTTGAACATCTGTAAGTGGCAGGTTTATCCCCCTCTGCTGACCCCATGGACAATGTTCTGATTTACCCACAAATTTCACATTCTTGACAGCATTCATTAGATGTGATTTTTGGTATTTGTTTTAAGAGACACGTGCTGGTTTCAGTTCCCACTCTAAGCCATGTGAGCACAGCCCTGGTAGCTTGCAGCGAGGGCTCCTCAGGTGATAGTGCAGACATAAAAGGCAGGCAGAAACAATTTCCTCTCACTGCACAAAAGGTATTCAGCCTTAGCAGCTGCTTATACAGGGCTGGAGTAATGAAGACCAGCCCTCTGCTCCACTGAGCCCAAACCAAGACTGCGGGTGGAATTAGGTGGCATTTGACATGAGCGCAGGTGTTCAGACCAAGCTACGCTGAGTTATACCAAGAGCAAAGAACATTTTGAACGTCTACAGGGAAATTGGCAACAATCCCCCCTACCAAAGTCTAAGCCATTGAGCACGTCAGATCTAAAACCCTTTAAAAGGCAGATGAAAACCATCACCCCCATTCTGTAGGTGAGGACCAGCATGAGGAAGGAAGGGGAGGAAAAGGATATTAAAGCCAGGACATATCCCAAATGCCATGTCCCCAGCCATAGGCACACGATACCTCACTAACCATTTCATTGCCAGACATCCTCTCACCTCCGCAGACTGGGCAAGAGTCCCAGTGTCCTCACACGACATCCATTGACCTTCCTTTCAGGTCCACGTAGCATCAAATCCCACGGTCCAAACAGGATGTGGCTCCAGTGGGAGCCACATGGGAGACCCAGCCTGTAAGACACGGTGGAGGGGCCCGCAGGAAGCCTGATGACCCCCATAACACGTACCACCGTTCTCCAGACACAACCCACCTTCCCAGCCCTCCGCCTTTCCTGGCTCCTCCGAAGAGCAGAGGGCTGGCTCCTGTATCCACCTAATTCCACCGTGATAAATTACCACCGGATGGGACAAAAGTAGAAACTGCTTTGAGCATGGGATATTTTAAGGTGCTTAGAAGAGGTTAAGGTTGCCCCCCCCACACCCCCAAGTTTCCTTATTTGTTTCCTTTCTTGCTCCCAGTATGATAACAAGAGAGAGTTGGAAACTCCCTGTTGTTTATCTAAAAAGTCTAGGGAAAAATACAAAGTGCAGCTAGCCACAAAAACTGTACAGGTCTTGAGGTTATTTTTATTTTAATTTGTGGCTTCTTAAAACCAGTGACCTCACTTTCCACATAAGGCAAAAAAATCTGGACAAAACAGCACATTCTCAAAAAAAAAAACCTTTTGGCCTTCACGTGTGGCTCCCAACTAAGCAATCTATGGGTGGCAAGGTACAATATTTTTAATGGGCCTTTCAAACCAAATCAAAGCATCTTAGAAGGAGCTGTAACAAGTTACAGTTCTGGTTCTCTTTCAGAAGGACTATGGTAGAGGGCAAGGGTAAGTTGTTTTTTCAATAAACCGTATGCACAGTGAACACATACGAATGAATTTCAAAAGGTTAAATAATTCTCATGCAGAAAGCCAACTCTCTCTTGACATTAAGAGACTCCTTTATTTAGGGCCGTTGCTACATCAAGGGCTGCCAAAAGCCAGGTAGATATAGTAGGAAGGATCTGTCTATAAATGACCATTTCTCATACACTCCCAAAGCATCTGCTTTTGGCCACTGTCAAAAGGAGTTTACTATATCGGAAATGAACCATCCAATTTTGCAGTTCTTATTTTTCTTACAGGCATGGAGAGCCAGGCATACAACTGACTTCAAGAGAAATGGGCCCACTTGGCTACATATCAAGGTTCACCCAGTAGTGCATCAGCACTTTGAGACAGGGACCTTCCATCCCGTGTCTGTACACCACACAGCACAGAGGGACGCTCAGCCACGAGAACTCCCACAGCCCCTGCATATGTCCAGGTGTATGAAACTTAACTGCGGTATAAGGGCTGCAGTCCCAAGCTTTACCCTATATCAACTTCAAACAAACCCCGATTTGCCACAAAACGAAAATACCTTTTCCCCTTGCACAGGAGACTGAATGCACAAAGAAGTTTGACCTTGGTGTACCTACTTTAACGCAGTCTTCGGCATTCTGCCGTCTTCAGGTAATTCCCTTCAGCACTCCCCTCTCCTTTAACTGGTTGCATCAGTCGCCCACTCACTGGATTTGCCCTTGTAGCACAACCCAGAGACAGAAACACTCCTGCCACTCTGCACTAGCGAAGACACAGACACCTGATGTCACTTGTCTGATATCACTTGTAGGTAGTCAAACGCCTGCATTCAAAGTTTACATCCCCAGACATGCTTCTCTCCACACACAGAAAATAACCTGAAAAAAACCAAACAGGCCATAAGAACAATTACACCTTCTCCCTCTGGACTGGGGACACAGACACTCCCATTCCCACCATTTCTTTCGAAAATGACCCTTCTGGATTTTTCTTTTAAGAACCCTGAGTTTCTAAGACATCCACAGAAGCCAGAACTTCTACATCCAGGTTTTTGTGGGAAGAATCACACTGTACCACCAGTAGCAAACACTGCTGTGTCTGCACGTAGACAACACCTCCCAGAGAACAGGCAGCGAAGCCAACCCCCGACCATCAGACCATCGTTCTTCCCAGCAAGCTGCCAAGGGAGCCCTCTAGCAACATAAATTTTGGGGTGCCCTTGCTCTGTGGTCAGCCCCAGTCAAAGACATCTTATCACCGGCCATTTCCCCATGCGGCACAAATTCATGTCCCTATCATTAAAGAGACACATGGTTTATTTACTCATTACCATATCCAGCTGTTGGCTTTCCTTCTCCCCATATTTCAGGGTAAGTAGTGATTTGACATAAATAATACCCCATTCAGCTACGGCCTGAAAGATATTGTAAATATAAAAAAAGACTTCAGCTCCAATAGCTCTTTTCAAGTGCTCGGTCCAACCCTACTTAGTATGGGAGTGGGGGGAGGTTGGGAAAGAGAAAACCCAACGCCATTACTTAAATAGCCCCATTAAAAATGAGCACAGAGTGAGTTACAGCTTTATTAAACAGATGACTTTACATCAGGAATGATGAATCATAATGTTTCTTTTCGGGATTACGATGGTATACGACCTCTTCAGCTGTAATCATTTGCCTCCTATTCCGAGCCACCACCAGGTGTGCTGGCCCCTCTCCCCATCCCATTAACACCAGTGCTGCAGACCCACGGGCGTCTATTTCTCAATGGCTCACGAACTGCTGTGGCTTGCTGCTGTGGGGAAGGGGAGGGAAGGGGACAATCCCACTGGGAAGTCCGGAGGGGATCCTGGTTTTTGTTCCCAGCCCTACATGGACAGGGAAGGGCTGGATGCCTTCCCAGGGAAGCCGCGGGGGTTTCTCCAGGTTTCCCGGCAGGAAGGTATCTGAAGTCTCAGGCTCACCCTCTTGCCTTGGTTTCTCCTGTGTCAGAGGAGCTGAGCAGGGTGAAGCGACAAGCCCGTGGCCGAGCTCACAGAGGTCACTGATCCCCCCCATCCATCTGCACCTCCCAGCAAGCTCACGGACGGATCAGCGAGCAGAGCTCGCACACCCTGGCTCCCTCCACACCGCCGGCTCTCATCTGTCTGGCCCGTGCTCCCATGCATCCAACAGCCCCCACGGCCTCAGCCAACTTCTCCTGAGGTTGCGCTGGGGCAGAGGGACAAAAGCACGGACACACGCAGAGCTCCAAAGCCTCAGGAGAAGTATCTGTGGTGGGAACCAGATTTCAGGGTTGTGTATCTTGAGGCTTTTAATACCCAATTCCTTTCCATCATGAGAGCTGCATTGGGGCATATAGTTGGGATTTCAAGAATAACAGAAGTATGGGAGGTGGCATAGTGCAAGACGACTGGGACCACGCAGGGTACAGCAAAAGGCTGTCAGGTAAAGGACTCCAGACTGAAGCAAGACATAACCCTCTGGTACATGTACTACTCTGCTGGTTTACCCACCAGAAAAGCAGATCCCCACTCCCAAAACACAACACATTGATTTAGCTGTTTGCTGGCTCTGTCCTTTGCAAAGCTCTTCATAAACTCTTTCAATCCACCCCCATCTCTTCCCCCGTGTGTTTAAATCCACATCATCTCCAAGGCAGGTCACGCACATGGATCAGAAAGAAAAGCCCCTCTGAAGACAGACTCCCCCTCCTCGTGTCGGTCCTTGCAGGATTGTCGGAGGCACCATTAGGAGAAGACCCAGGGCTCCCAGTCCCCACAGCCCAGCAGGCAATGCCGCAGCCCAAAACCACCACGTGAATGTTTCCCACGTTTTGTTCCTCTCGTCCTTCTCCCAAGGTTTGCCTGCCGCCTATAAATAACCAGGAGAGCGTGACATCCAAACTCCCAGATAAAGCAGTGCCGTTCCACAGCCCCGTGCAAGCCAACAGCTTCTATTTTTACATCTTTGGTGAGAACCACGTGTCAGCTATCGACAACACACAAAAAAAAAAGCCCCGGTGCTCGGATCCCCACTCCCCCTCCACCTTCTGCTCAGGCAGACCTCAGACAAGCGCCTGGCGGCCCCATCTGCTCGTCACCTGCTAGCATTTGGGTAGCAGATACGTCAAACTCCCGGCTCACGTTTTCACACGTAGGAGTTTGCTGTCTGAGTGATGAGGCTATCTGTGCTCCCATTGTGCTTTGCCATCCAGAAGGTTTTTTCAGAGCCTTTACAAAATACTGGATGCCAGTACTTAACTCATGTAAGTTATCAACCTCCTTGCCCCCATTTTACAGACTGGGAAACTGAGATGCAAGAATCAGATACCTGTGACCTCCTGCGTCCCCAACCCTCTAGTCCTCTGACCCCTAGGAGCCCCCTCCTCTGAGATGCTCCTCTGTCCACTCATCTTTACAACTGTAGCTGCTTCTAAAAAAAAAAAAATAAAACCACCAACCTCCAACAATAAAAACCTGCCAGGGGAAGTTGAGCTCTGGCTTTGGCCCTTGGTGGCGGAAAGGTCCAGGGTCTCTTAGTAAGCCTGGTCACACTGCGGGAGGCCAGGACTCCTCACCGGCCTTGGCAATAGCAGGTCCCTTTCAGTCCACCCTGAACAGTCATTTGCACCTCTCTTCCCCTAGGTCTGGGTTTGACCTCTCACTCCCACCACAAAATGCAGAGTCCTACAAAAACTGAAGGCATGTCCCTAGAAAAGGGGACATCATGAGGGATCAAGCAATCAAGGTCTCAGCTGTGATTCCTACCTGGGTGGGCGGCAGCATCTACAGAGATCTGTGACTAAGCATAGCGAAAAAAATAAATCCAGTAACTAGGAAACTGGTAAGTGGACAACTTAAATTCAGCTTTTACACATCAAAATCGACAATGACAATAATTTCTCTTTCCACTGCAATTGTTGCAACAGCATTGACTCTAACCTTAAGGAAAAAAAAAATAGCCACCCTAGATTTCACTCTAGAAGTGAGTCAGCTCTCAAACCTCAGCTAGAAAGAAAGGCACTTGCTAGGAAGGATGTGGGAAAATAGAGGGTTAGATTCACCAGGCTCCTCTTGGGTCATGCTAAAATTACTACGATTTAAGCTAATGAATAGATTTCCTTTTGTTCCAGCTCAGCTTCATTCTGCAGTGTTACAGCCCTTATCCCAAGCTGGAAGCAAGCGCTATTCAGCTAAAACAAAGCCCAGCTTCCCTTTAGCATTACCACCAAGACTACTTCATAATAATATTTATAAAATAGCTATTAAGGTGGGAGGGGATAGTAAAACCACATCTGTAAAAGTCAGGCACTTGGGTTATAAAATATCAGGAATTAAATCTGCCCTGCAACACAAATTCCCTTCCCACCCATGTGTTTGCTTGTTTCAAAGCATCTTTAATAGCAGGGCCACATCCTGCTTGCTCCTCAGGACCCTCTGACTCATCCAGGCTGAGGACTGAGCAAAGGGGTCCCCGAGGCTCTGCTGCTGCATCTCCTGACACCTCTTACCGCATTGGGCCCCCACTCTCTGCTTAGACCTCTTTGGTGCTAATTGTGGGGGCCGTTTGGGTCAGGACACATCCATTTGGATAGCCCCCACCTCTCTACGGAGCAGGGAGGCTCAACCACACGTTGCTTTGAGCTCTCCAGGGCAAAGAGAGAGACAGTGATAGAGGTCACAGCAGGACCACAGGTGACTAGGACAATGGGACTTGCTCCTTGGCAGGCTTGGTTTGGCACCATCTGTGCTTCTTCCAGGGAGCAGGAAAACGTTTTTGTGCAGCCTTTGGCAAGAGCAGTTTTCCAGGGACAATCTCATATGCAGCATGTTCTGCTCCCTTAGCCCTTGCTGCTGCAGTCTGCTGGGACAGCTCAACCCCTAAAGTAGATCTGAACTCTGACGTCTTCCCGTCCTTGCCCTACATACTCGCCATCGCCAGGAAACGGAAAAGGCAGACTTCTTGGCTGCTCTGGATCACTGTGAAGCATTAGCCTCTGGGGAGTTATTAGTAGCCTAGGCAAGAAGCTAATAAGGTGGAGACTTGCCCCAAAAGGTTACTTGCTGAAACCGAGCATCAGTGCAACCACCAGGACAGTTTGAGAGGAAAAAAGCTCACAGGCAGGCAGCTGGCCAGCCAGCTTGCTGCCAGGCACTCGAGATGACCACACAGGGATGAGGCTAAGGCACAAGACCAAGGGGCCAGGCTGCGATGGGTGACAGCTGGTACCTTCAGAAGTCCTGGAGCTCTGCACACCCAGTGAGAGACAGGGCCACAGCACCGCCTCTGATCCAAAAGTTTTCAGAACATTTTCCAACTCTAGAAGACCCTGATTATCCCAAACCGAGGAGTATCATTTCACTGCAGCCAGCCTCAGTGCTCAGCGTATCCAGTTTCCAGCATGACCTCAGCTGTGGAGTTCACCCAGCAATAATTACATCAAGCCCCAAAGAGTTTGGCACATTGGGAACACACTGAATCGGGTTGCAAGGACCAGCAAGCCAAGGACCTGGGAGGAAGGACTACCTACATTTGAAGTCTCCGGCTGCAATAACTTTTTGCTGACTTTTTTCAGCATCTTGGTGGTGAGGAGGGGATGGGAAAGGAGTTTTGTGAGAACAGGAAGAACCACTGTATTTATGCAGGCTGACACCCCACGTAACACCAGCCAGAGCATTTCAGCTATAACCCCTGCATTCCGCCAAGCGTTGACACTAATAGGACAACAGCTGAGCAATTAAAAGGAGAGTAAAAACAACAAGATATCAAGTCAAAAAGGCTCACGGACAAGAGACAGAAAGACCCAATTTCTGCTTGTTTGCTTTGGTGAGTGGAATATTGTCAGACAGACACCATGCTCAGGAAAAACTACATTTCTGTGTCATCACCAATTAGTGCCTCTTCCTTAAGAGACTGGAATCCTCCTGCCTTTTTGCTGGACCAGGTTTTTCACATGGACCTTATAAGAAAGCATGTCAGAGCTTGGAGTGCACAGCACCCCTCTCCACAGAGAAGTGGCTGAAACAAGCAGCTGGCCCTGCACTAACTCTCATTTAAAGACTGTTCAAAAACTGTGGGAAATGAGAATGTAGTCTCTTCGCTAGGGATAGAGGCATGGGGAAACACAGAGGAGAGCCTCTGAATCAGGAGGCAAACAGCAACTCACCGAGGTCTTGTTTACACACTTCCCCAGCAGAATTAACAACCAGTACAGTGTGGGAGTGGTTGTACTGGTTTTGGGGCCCCGGGTATAACTTTTCTGAAATCTCTGCACATGGGATTATACATCCCCAGCTCTGCAGGTTCAGGGCAGCCTTGAGGACTCTGGCTGGCGAGAAAGAGCCCACTCCAGGCAGGACTAACGTCCTTAACATCCCTCGCCAGCCCCTGTGACCCACTCTCCTAACAAAGCCCTCCAAGGTCTCACGGGAAAGTCACAGCAAAAAGCCACTGGCAGGGCTGAGGACAAGGTCAGGAAGGAAAATCAAGGGAGGGGCAGCCAGTAAGCACGGACAGACTTGAAAGCCGGACATCAAACCTGGTGTATGGCAGCAATTGAGAGAGGAAGAAAACCAGGACCAGAGGCTGTGTGTCCAATCATTGCTTTCACTAGATTAAAAATGTAAATTCCCTGTATACTAGCCTGCCTTGGAGATATCGAGAGTAACAGGCAATTAGGAGTAATGAAGTAGCAATGACAGCAGCAACAGGCAAACATCTCTGGGAGAGGAGAGGTTTTGGGCGATAGGTGCAAATCTCCCTCCCTCTTCGAAGAGTGCGTGGGAAGGGGTGTCTGGTCCCACTCTCGCTTTACTTCTCTGCCAGTTTAATGCTTCCTATCAAGTAGTGGTCGTATCACATTTAATCTGGGTTAATAGGATCACTGCCACGCTCAAGGGAGACATTGCTGGGAAGAGGCACAGGCAATGTGACCCATGGGCCTCGGAAAGCCACGGGCACAGGCGGCTCTAGAGCCAGACGTGTGCTTTGCAGCTGGATCCTCGGGGTGCTAATAAAGGTTGATCATACACCATAGCCCTTCCCCAGTAGGGTGTTAACAGTCTCCCTTTGCTACCCAGTTATGCATTTCCACGTGACTAGCAGGAGCTTAATCCCTCTGAGATCATGATCCATCACAGCCAGGGAAACCAGCTCCAAGAAAAAAAAAATCCAAAAAATAAATGGAAGGTGAAGTAATTGCTAAGCACAATGGTAGAAACATCACCATCTTGGAAAACCAGGCTAGAAAAACAATTTGGCATACCCTAGTCCCTCTTGCGCAATGGAACAACATCATGAGCAGCACCAGAGCTGAGCTACCTCGGAAATACCCGCGAGTCATCCACTGCCCTGTGCTCTGCAAACAGCCTGCGATGGAGTAACCGCATAGACATCCCATGTGGACACTTCCACCCCCACCCAGGAAGTTTAAATAGAGAAGAAACCTAAGATTTAGACAACACTAGCCTAAGCAAGAGAAGGAAAATGCTAGGAAACATCAGAAACCTAAAAAAAGTGCTGGGGACGAAAACCCACACAAACCTGGAAAATACGGGGTGGGGGAAATCTGAGCAATAAGAGATACAGAAGGGCTGGTGAGAAGGAGATGGAGCTACGTGGAGGCGACTGGGTTATAGGCAATCTTACATCAGTTTATGAAAATATCCCATTAATCTTCATAGCGCAATCTTAATTGCAAAATCTTTCATCAGCCTTGTTATTTGTGCACCTGTCACTGGAGACACTCGGAGTTGTTTTGTTGTCATTTCTCACGCTAATTAGAGGGGCTTGGGGTGGTTTGTGGGGTGGGATGGGGAGGGGGGGGCTGTTGTTTTTTTAATTGTCCTCGAGCACAGCTCAGCTTTATGGTAACATTGCCAATTAGGGTCCCGCCCTGCACGGGGCTTGTAGGCCTGCTAGGCACATTACGGAGGACTAGAGGGGTTGTTTTAATTAAATACCCCCAGACTAGTAGGGAAATATTTAGAGCAATTTAACAATCTGCTGCAGAGCTGTTAAGACTCCAATATATCTGCTTAATGTTCATTTGGGTATTTAATAATCTCCCTACCTTATCTAATCCTGTTTAAATTTAAAGAGATGCATCTAAGCTGGTGAAGTAGCTAGTGCTTATTAACAGCCGCTGGTTATTAAAACATATTTGAGACGTCATCACCAGTGAGCCGTCCCGGTAGCAGGCAGGAGACTTGGTGCCTGCGGATGTATGTCTTAACTGGGGCTGCCCAGGGACAAGACCCAGTGCTTTCTTCACAAGCTCTGCTGTCATCCCACTGGTACCCTTAGTTTCCAACCTGCTTCATCTGCCTGGAAGGGAAGGTGATGGCCTTATTATGTTAGTCAAAGCTACAGGTTATTTATTTTTAAGGCTGTTTTTCCAGGACTTCAACTACTCAGACTGGTACATTTTTAAAGAACTGGATGTTTTGTTTTCTCAGGTTAATGGAAGTTGCGTTTTGTTTTGCTCAGCCAGTTCTTCACAACTCCTCTGTGAGGTCCACAGAAAATCATTTGCCTGAGGATAGCCAACAAGGCCAGAAAGACTTTATTTTGCAAGGTTTTAGTCCAGCTATCCTTACATAATTTGTATGTTTCTAGGCTGGCTGTTGTGTTCTTGGTAGTCTCCTTACCTCAATTAGATGCACTGCCATTTCCCACAGCAAGACTCTTCAGGTTGCCTTGGCCATCTCTCCTCCGTTCTCTGCAAAACAGGTAGCTCCAAGCACACTTCGAAGTGGTGCCACTCAAAACTGTAATCAGGGCAGGTCCCAAAATATTGCTACCACAGACAAAAAGAGGTTGTTATAGAACACAACTCTCCAAGTTGAACAACTTATACAAAGGGAGAGTTAAGCCAACCATTTAAGTGTGAAATGGCCTCCAGGCAAAGCAAAGCGTTTTCCTAGTACATTCAGGACACAAACAGTAAGTCAGTCTTAAATCCTATGAAATCGAACAGCCTAGACTGTTTCACAAGCACTAACCCACCCAACTTTAAAGTACCCTCACTGCTGAAGCTAGAAAATAGCAGCTGTCTATTTAAAGAGAGGGGAAAACTCTGCCAGCCAATTTAAAACCAGAAAACACACCTGGGAGAAATCTCCTTGCCCAGTTGAACAAAACACACTGTTCTCAAGAGCTAAGGCCACAATGCCTTGAAGACTTGATGTCAGCATCCTCAGCTGGGCAAGGTTCCCCATCCATCTAGTTCAAGCAAGAGTATCTCAGGTTCTCACCGTGAAGGGCTGATTTTCGTCATAAATCTGATGTTCTGTTTTTGGCCAACTTGTTTTGAGACAGAAATGGACCATTTGGAGAGAGTGAGCCCAGAGGTGACACATCTGTCACACATTGCGCAGGAGCACTGCCATCCCAGTTGGTCCTCATTGATCCAAGAACAGCTTTCAAACAGCCTGCTAAAAGTGGGAAGGAAAAGGTTTTTTCAGCCACATCCACCACAGAACATAAACAACAGGCTAATAATTGAGGCAAGGAAGAATAGGTCAAGGGCAGGGGGAACCAACACACTTTCTGCGCTTGTTACATTATTCTTGTTAGAAGCCCTGGAAGAGGTTGAGCAACCTCTGTCCCCGAGGGTCTTTAAAAACAGATTAGTCCAGAAACAACATAGGTAGAGTTGATCTTACCTTGGGGCAGGGAGACAGACTCACATGACCTTGGCAAGGTCCTTCCGATTCCTCTTCCTCTTCTGTGCCCCTATGTTGCAGCACAAGCAACACTGAGCCCTACCCCATCCCCTCTTTGCCCTATTGCAAGAGACTGGTTATGGTACCAGTTAGAGGAGCCTGTACTCTAAAAACAAGCTAAAACCAGGGACAGATAGTCCATAAACACAGTCCAGCAGCAGCAGTGTTCTGGCCTGCAAGGCTTGTTGGTCTCATGTGAAAAGAGCTAAGCCATTGCATATCCCCAGCAGAACCCCCAAACCGAAGCCCTCCTCCACAAGCGAAACCCACAGTCCCCACTCCAGATTTGGATGACAGAGATGACCAGAGGGGAGCAAACAGAGGAGGTATTTTTATTTGTTTGTTCTTTGTTCCTCATCTCTCAGACACTGATGTCATTTAGGATTTTTTGTGGCGGAGACACATCAGCACAGTGACGGATCCTGTCTGGTCCCATCAGCACCGAGGCATCGTGTCCCCAGAGTAACGCGAGGGGACTGCCGTTCCTGCAGGGAAGGCTGCTCAGCGGGAGGTGTCAGCCTGGGAAACACAACAATTGTTTCTCTCCCATCGGTTCGGTGGCACTTGGAAACTTTCAGGGTCAGGGAGAAAGCTGAGTCTGAACCCAAAGGTGTGCCAAGGACTTGCACCGAAGGACAGGGAGCAGACTTCACACCCAGGCATCGTCACGATGCCAGCCGCCCACCGTGTCAAAGAAAAAGGAAAAAGTATACTTCAAGTGGCTGTTTCCTACCAGACGTGCCCTGTGGGGTAAGGAGAGGGACTTCCGAGCCCTCCTCCCATTAGCTGACACTTCCCATTGCACTCCCTCGTCACCTCTGTGTGCAGAGCTGCAGTCACAAATCATGGATTTATTTAGACTCTTAAAAAAAATAAAAGGATGCAACCACTACAATGTGATTTCCTTAATTCTCATTAAAGGATCCTATTTGCTTCCTCCTCCATAAGTCACCTCTGGTTTAGCAGTGTGGTAGCAGGACAAAGGGATGGCGTGAGTTAACACTCCAGGGCCCTCTAGCAAACACAGGACTTCACATCCTCTTTCACAAGAGCATCAGAGGACTTCAAATTCTTTGTGGCCATGTGGAGAAAAGCCCGGTGGAGATTGGCCGTGCTGTTCTGCCTGCCAGTCAAACAGGGATCCAAGGTGCAGAAAGACTGAGCTACGTGCCAGACACATGCACAAGCTGAAGAGCACCAGTTCTCCAGAGACCCAGCTGCCAGATCACCTATGCTCAACACCCTGAAGATCCCAGCTGGGGCTGTAGGTATAATTTTATATAACACATGGGAAAAACTGCCTGCAAAAACCAGTGTCTGCATTTGACTTACTGGGAGAGGAACTGGGTTCTGGGCTCCTTCTCTGTGCAACAAAGTGGGATGCACCGATATCAAGTACACATGTATTATAATGCCACATTTAGTCTCATCTGTGCTGTTTAGAGCTACCCAGGCCTTGCCTTTTGCCAGCAGGAGATGCCACGACACGGCTCTTCACCGGGTAGAAAGCACTTGGAGGAGCTGCTTGTGAACAGCAGGCTCAGAGGGAGAAACCAGCAGAGGCATGCACAGAGCAAGTGATAATTTCTGTGCTGTGCAATTACAGCTGGGAAGGAGTAAACCTCTGGTGCACAAACCTGCCAACAGTTTACTGCCGACAAGGAAACAAAACCGACAGTTGACACTGGAACAGCTACTGATACCCTGTAATCATCTTAAAAATAGACTCTTCGCAAACCTGCTTGTTAGTAGTGAGAACATATGCTCTTTTTAAGAGGAGGGGAGAAAAACCTCTCAGTATCTCCAAAGCAACATTTGCATTAGCCAGAGCAAGTGCTCTGTGAAGCTGAAGCTGCAAGCATCTTCCCAGAACTTGGTCCGGTCCTGCTGGATGACGCACATTGAGATCCTGCACAGCTCAGGACTAATCCAGAGTCCATCAAAACAGAGACTTCAACCAGGATCTGGTCTGTCCTGTGGGGGTTTTTTTTGTTTGGTTGGTTGGGTTTTTGGGGGTTTTTTTTTTTGCTTGATTCCAGCTCATTTTTGTCAAATCATCTTGAAGACAGAACGTCATCCATCCGGAAAGAAGAGAGGTTTGGTCCCTACCACATTCAACACAAAATTCACTCACCTGAAACTTGCTGTCCCCTCTGTGCTCAACACATCAACACTGCAGGGGAGAGAGGAACAAACATTCCCTTGTAAGTGGATTTCATTTTGGTATAAGCCATTTAGAGATTATATCCATTTCAATTTGGGCAGGGATCCAAGGTTAACATCCCTGCTCTTGTTAACAGAGCTTTGCTTGCAAAAGCCCATCAGCTCAATTTTACATCTTATTTGGAAAAGTCAGTGCAATGTTGCGCTATGCACTAGGACAAGGGCAGAGGAAAGGCAGATCCTGGTGGGGCTCCGTGACTGCTGTAGCTAAGAGTAGTTTCCCTAGGACGCCTGGACACATATCACTGGTCTCCTCTGTCCGCCACTCATGAACACAGGTATCGCAGACTGTTATTGTACAGCCTTAGGGTGTTCAGCCCCAGGGAAACTTCAGAGACTTGCTGTTGTCTCCACATGGTCAAGGAAGGAAGACCTCTGCCAACCAGGCACAACATACAGCATGAGGGTGGCACCCTTCCTCCAGGATCACAGCAGCATTCAAAGCTATGCATTCCTTTAAAACCCATATTTATGCAAACTGTGGTTTCCCAGTTCCTGAAAGTCACATCCACTTCTTGGTGGATGTTTCTCCACCAGGATCATGTTCCTAGTCAAGTTCCCAAGGTCCCTCTGGGTCCGCCGATAGATTGGCCAGCCAAGTTGCCTTGCAACCCCCCTGGGAAGATCACAGACTGTGCCTACACGCAACGATACGCCAGAGCAGCAACTGCAGAGTCGACGCAGAGACCATCTTGTCACAGAAGGGTTTCAAACCCCAGCATCCCTGGGACAGCAGGCACAAGAGTCCATCTGCAAGTTATGAACTATGGTAAAAGCTTGTCTTTAACAGTCTAGGTCTCCAGTCACCTTGAGACACCCCAGAAAGCAGGAGAATGGGAGCACGCTCTGGGAAAGGGGGAGCACAGTCTTGGCTGCCATAATTGCCAGCCTGGAAAGGATTTGGCTGCACACCAGCAGCCACCTTCCCGTCAGGAGACTGTCTTTACTGCGTGACCCCAGCACCTGGGCAGGAAGACAGCTTCTTCATCCAGGGCAAATGTACTACAGGCTTTCACTGAGGCATTCTCAGATTAGCTCCCAACAGTCAATACTGCCAGCATGAATTATTAATCAGTGTGTCATTCAGCCTCAGAAGCTGATATATCCACACCACACGGGGAAAAAGCTTCTAGCAACACACCCGTGTCAGCAAGCCCAAGGCGAGCTTGCCAGGCACTTTCTCGCACCTCCCCGCCGAGCTGCGGAGAGCTGGCAGGAGGGGACCCGCGGTGGTCTGCTTGCTGCCATCTCCAGCAAAGAGCCACGCCGGCCCCACGCGCCTCCTCTCCCAGAACCAGCTCCGTGCGCGGCTGCATTAGCTCAGCACATCCACCTGTCACGCAAGTCACTCGTTTGGAAAATTATTCTGCTGGAGCATCACTGAGGACACCTTGCCAGTGAAATATCAGACAGCATCAGGCGGTGTTTACTTGCTCCAGTGCAGATACTACACATTTATTATTTACACTTTGCAGCGTATTTTTAGAGTTATGTCAATAAGACTGAGAGTTATCAAGTGATCTGTTTGCAGTCAGTCAAAAACTGCCATGATTCCCAGTTTGCCTGAGGAATTTTAGGACAGGGATTTACCACTTCACATGGGCCTAAACCACAACACAAGAGGCTGGGGATCTGAGAGACGTTTGGATTTGCAGGACCTCAAACCGAGTTTGTATTGCTTACCTCCTCCGCTTCCTGCATGAGGGTGCTCCAAGGGGAACCAGCCCAGGGGAAAGGAAGGCTCCTGAAATGGTGTAATAACAAAGCATAGAAGATCTCCCTCGGTCCCAAGCATTTGAAGAGATGGTTGGGTTGATTTTTAAACTGTTCCAACCGTACTAAAAACAAGACAGAAGTGGGAAAAAGAATTAGGCCAAGCTGAACGTGTTGTCCTACTCCCTGGTCATGTTTGGAGACTGATCAATCAAAACGGATGCACTGGATACTAGGCTTAACTGAAAAGATCCTGTTCATTGCCCATTTGTGGTGAACAAGAGAGAAGACGCAAAGTACTTCCCAGGTGGCATCTCTTGCACTGCAGGGCTTTGTGCTTCTCCTGAGTACAGGAGTTCCTTCATGTGATGATACCAGCTGCACCCCACTGAGCCAGAGCCATCCAGCCACCATGGCTGCCCAGATCTCTCCCCGAACTGGAGGTCAGCTCTCCTACACAGCACCCCAGCAGGACGATGCAGCCCATCCGGCCTAGAAGAACTTGGGAAAGACCAGGCCAGCACAGCTGGCGACTCCCCACGTGTGGGGAACACAGATGGGTATGGAGAGAGTGTGCCATGGCTGTCCCACCTGCAGATGTCAGCTCCTCTCCTAGCCGGTATTTTCTCCCATCTTTTCTACTGTCTTTTGTCAGAGGCGAGGAAAACAATGAACATTTCCAACCCAGTCATGGCATGAGCTCATTATTCCCCTTGCTAAAAGCCGCTTAACAGTAAACGTAGCAAATATCCTCCCTGAAACCTGAACACATTTTAGATTTCTTCTTTCAAACTGCCTTTTGAAATGAAATTTGTATATCTAGAGCTAGAGAAAACAACTTCAGAGAAGTCCACTGGATGGTATGCACTCTAGCACTTCCACCAGTAACTCAGACCAGCCACTATTTCTCTCTTCCAAATCCAGATGTGATGGACCATTGAGTGCCAAAGAGCAGTAGTTATCCCAAAGAGTTTAAGACATTGTTCAAGAGCTCAAATTAATAGCCAGGCTCCAGGTGGCAAGGCATGCATCATCTCTAGCAGCAGCTCTCTGATGTAGAAAGATTAGCCAAGGTCCTCTCTCCATTCTCACTTTTTTGATTACCAGAAGTGCCTTCATAGTTCTGGCTGAAAGACCAAAGCATCCAGCCATACATCTATTCAAAGCCACCAGGTATTTTAGCAGCCGTGCTTGGCTGCAAGTCCCATTTCTGCAATGGGAAAGGTTTAAGATTTGGTTCCTGAAAAGTCCCTTTTCATCAGCCCTTGGGCTGGGCTGGTTCTAGTATTAAACCCGACTGCGCAGTTTGGTGGCAGAGATCTGAATTCTTGGCCTGGCAATGAGTGCCA
Source organism: Fulmarus glacialis (assembly GCF_000690835.1). Lineage (NCBI taxonomy): Eukaryota > Metazoa > Chordata > Aves > Procellariiformes > Procellariidae > Fulmarus > Fulmarus glacialis. The sequence goes on from NW_009186367.1 coordinate 105,579, forward strand.
AGGCAGTTGTTTTTATCTTATTCAGTCAACAAGAACATGGAAATCAATTTTTCCCAATCTCAGTTATGGCTAGAAATCCATTCCTTTTAGGCCAGCTACAGGATTAATCTATTGAATGGTTTGCAGGCATTTTGCTGACATACAAACATTTGAAGAATCCATTATGCTTCCCCCCTCCTAGTATAGCATTAGCGCTTTTTTTTTTCCTGTAAACATCTTTGTTCGGGAATCCATAAGACAGGATGTGGAAATGCATCTCTCTCTTGCAAACAAGCCTCACATCTGCAAAGTTTTGTACTGCACTTAAATTGCCAGGTGACTTCAAAAAAAAGCAAAGACACCTAGGGATGCACAAGACATGCCAGCAACACAGAGCATGGGCTGAACTGCCTTTACATAGCTAATGCGGAACAAAGCATCAGCAAGTATAAATGAAATAAATGATATAAATTCCAACTTCATTGGAAGCCTTGACCTAAAGACCTGTCAGGCTAACAATTAGTCTCCTCTGCTGGCTTCACAACGTCAGGACATGCATGTAAAAAGCCCTCTCACATATATTACGACAGTAGTCTAGTACACTTCTGTCACCCATGACAAGGGGGTAGTTGACCAAAGTTTATTTTCTTCTCATAGAAAAATGAGGATCTCATCACTTGTGATAGATACTTTGGTCTCCAGAAAGTTTCTTCCCCTGTTCGCAGAAGGATTGCAAGACACCCTGCAAACTTTCTGGAAGAGTGTGTTACATTTAATGAGATAGCTGAATTTTAATTTTTTTTCCTCATTTTACAGGCATGGAAATAGAGGTAAGTTTTGCTCGTTCACTAGCATACACAGGCCTTCCCAAAAACACTGTGCTTTCAACACTAGAACCCTTTCAACTCCCAAAGAGTTGTTTCCCACCCAAATCTGGGGATACATTGCCCTCAGTTCCAGTATCTACGCTTGCCCATAAGAAGCAGGACCTAAATTTCCTTTTGTCCAGTATCACAGCTTCTCCACACCCAGTCTCCAAATGTCAGGATTGTTTGTAAAACTTTCCACAGGTGATTAATTTCAGGCCAAAGGCTAAGATTTGTTTTAAACTGTTCTTCACAAAATTTGATCTGGGCAGCAGTATCGAAATGGTTTGGGAAGAACAGAGAACGATAAAGCAATTATATCCCATGCAGCAGGACAGCAGAAAGTGAGTGCATCCATCTCACCACAGCTGTCCTTTCTTCCTCCAGCAACCTGAGTCCAACAGACTGTGCAGATCTATTTCCCACCACTGTGCAGGGCACTACAGGTATTTCCAATTCAGAAAATACTCTCTATGCTATAATGTGTTATCCTGGCCAGAAGGGACATATCTAGTTATAAAGATGTGGTAGCCCTGCTGGCTTACCTACAAAAAGACTCTACCCTCCAGGGCCACAGGGAGAGAGCAGAGCTGCTCCAGAGCTGTCCCCACACCTGGACACCCTGCCTGGTGCAGACAGCAGTGGAGACCTCAGCACATGTACAGGAAAGCTATCCCTTTTCTTTGCCTTAAAATGCCATGTATGGATGCAACGTAGAAAGGAGAGCAGAACAGCAGCACCATTCTCTCAATAGCCGTTCCTATTAGCAGCTGATCCCTGCTCCAAAATAGTCAGCTGTGGACACCAACCTTGATACCTAAATGGTACTACATTCACCTGGAGTGTCACATTGTCCACTAGACCTCCTCTTAAGAGCTCTCAGGCTGCCCATGAAATACATCTTCAGGCCTGTCCCCATCACAGTGCCCTCCTTCCAACAGAGTATTGCCCCTCTGTTTCTGTATCGTTCACCCGCTGGGCTGAGGCTAGGACAATACATGATACTTGCTTTTCAGCTAGGAGCAAATCTCCAGAAGTGGATTTATGTCACACAACTCCCAGCACTTGCAGGAACCCAGCTCTTGCAGTAATGCATTTCCTCATGAGCCCTCTAGATGGTCTCCAACTGCCATCAGCAAGACCTAGTCAAGAGGTGAGTCCCTTCAAACAGCATGGGTATAGGCTGAAATAGGTTGTTTCTGGCTATCGCTTTGTTGCCTGTACCAGGATATAGTCACCAGTCATAAAGCATGAAGACACCTACACCATTCTGGGAAGCAAGTCCCCTTGTAGTGGAGCAATGTGCAACCATGCTGTGCATTGTCTGGAGAGGAGCAGGGGATGCTCAGGGACTCCTTTGTACTACCATACAGCCTCACTGGAGAGCTTCCATCAGGTCTCTCATCTTGCCAGGACATCCAAGACAGATCCACAGTAACTGAATAATCAATTAATCCTCCTGTAGAGCTCCATTTACATAATGAAAACGCAGCCTCCCAATGTACCACTATTTTTCAGTTGTCTAGACTAATATATCTGTCCTGTAGTTGGAGGGGGGAGACCTAACACAGCTTCTATTATGGGTGGCAGAGTTCCAGCTGAAATCACATGGTGGCAATAAAACTTCTATTGATTTCATGTAAGCATTTAACCCTAGCAGAGCCCGTATTCCTCCAACAGCCCACAACGGACTCTGCGTCCAGCAACCCAGACTGAATTACAGTTGCACCTCACATGGAGCCTGGGGAATCTCTTCTTTCTCTCTAGCTCCAAAAGAAGTCATAGAGAAGCAGAAATCAGACAGGCTTCACTGCACATTTTGAAATATGGCAGCACGTTTGGATTTTTCAGTTCAATACCTGCAACTTATCTTAGACTGCAGAGGTAAGTCTCGCCCTGTAGACCTCAATGAAAAACAAAACAGCTATGATTCTAGATCCAACTCGTTTAGCAAGCGAGTGCCTGGGGTTGGGGTCTGCTGTCCTCAGAAGTCTTCTAGGACCAGTGGTGCTGAAACAACCCTCCTTCTCCACTTTACACAGCACTTGCAAAGCACAAGCCAGTAGACAGCAGAGACTCTAGAGCTGAATTAAAGCCCTTACTCTTCCTTCAACTTTCACCACCATAAATAGGATATGAAGAGCAAACAATCAGTAGCTCACAGCAGGGCCCATTTGCAGACCCTGGCTCCCAGCCAAACTAGACTGGCTGCAGATGGGCGATCAGCAGAGAAGGCTGAGGTTCAGCTGCAGTCCTTGGTCCTGCCACAGACTTCTGCAGGTCAACAGGCAAATCATTTTGAACTTATCTCCAAGCCCACAAAGTCACTGCAAGGCTCCCCATTAATCCCAGGCATTGGAAAGGGGACCAAATGTCTGGCCTGCACTGCCAACAGCACAGCTGAGCCACTGGAGATAAAGAGACAAAGCTTTGTCAGACCTTCTCCTGGGCAGGACGGTCCCTGTGTGCAGTATGACAAGCCCTGAACCAGCATGCAAGGCTCTCATTGCTTCAGTAACAGCACTGTATTTATGCATTTCCATATGAGTGTGATTTCAGTGAGCATGCTCTGCCCTCCTCTGCTTGCTACAGGTTGTCTCTTCAGCCTGCAGAAGTCTAGGCAAATTCGTACATCTCGCCTGAGGGATCAGACAAGATGACACAGCCACCTAACACAGAGCCAATTACTTCTGGCCATTCCCATGACCAGGGCACACACAGAAATCAGCTAATTGTGGCAGCCTAACACTGCAGCTGGAAATAAGGACACCAATGCCACACCACAGGGTTCCCCACACCCAGCTGACAGCAATGCTGGGCACAACTTGTTCCCATCTGAACAAGCAACTGTTCCACCAGCAAAGGCAGCTCCCCCAAGGCACTGTCCTGACCCAGCACCATTGTCAGAAGAGACAAGGTCTTCAGAGCACAGACACACAAAGCACCAACAGCATCTCACACATAAGCCAAGGCCACAGTATGCTGAGAGCCATGAACTGCCACACTTAGGGACACATGGGTTGGCTAGACCCTGTGGAGATGGGACAGCCACCATGCCAAGTGAGTGTCAGGGACACGTCCTTAAAGTCTCCCATCTCATCCCACTCAACCAAGCACAAGGTCAGGAGATTTTGCTTCCTGTGTAAGCAAGTACCAAGATTTGCCTTGACATTTGTAGGTCACTGGAATCAAAATGTTTCAGAAGGGGAGACTTCAAAATCCTTGAAAGCCCAGCTCTTGCCAGCACACCATAGTTTCAAACTGCCATGCTTCCTTCTGGCCTTTCCGTGTCCCCCACAACATCCTTTTCCTTTTTGTCATGGGCTAGAACTTCTCACCTAATAGCCCTCTCTCTCCATGGGATGAGGGAAACTGCACCAGCACCAGGATCTCTGGTTCTTCTGACCTTCCAAACAGAGCCCAGCTGGGGCTTCCATGAAACAAACTGAAGTGAACACATCTCTGCTCTGGCCCAGGTGAGCTCTAGGCCTGTTTCTTCTCCAAAGCCACCTCAAATGTCCTTTGAGGAGCCCTGGCCTGCTTGACTTTCACCATGCCTCTTACTCCTCAAAATGTGAACTCCAATTTTTGCAATCAAAAGTCCCTCCAGCTCCTCTCTGAGGTCCTAGGGAGGATCAAAGTGCAGAGTAAATTAGATTTCCAAGGCTAACTCCTCTAAATTTCTTGCAGAAGCACACCCAACGATGGCATGTATCAAGGTGTGTGTCTGGTGGGTTTTGTGCATTTGTTTTGCCAAGTTCTCCCTAGGCAACAGTCTTCAGCATAGAGACCACTAGGAGCCATACCACGGTACTAACAGAAGAGCAGGGACTCCCTGCTTCCAGGGCATCCCAAAGCTTCAACCATGAGGAGAGCCCTGGGCTACTGTGATCTTGATCTTGTTCTCCTCACGCAGGAGGACTAAGGCCCAGAGTTTTCCATTTGTCAGGTGTTCCTCTGCACAGTGCTGCCCAAGGATGACTGAGAGCAAGTCATTTAGACTTGGCAGCCCTGTATGTCCCAGGCATAACTTTTGGCACGGACTCCAAAGCCTGGGATGCTAATATCTTCCTAGATAGCAGTTATGCTCCTCTGTGCTTCTTCTGTCAAGGCTTTCCCTGCTTTGCCCCTCATGTCCTACATCCTCCCTGGGGACTGTGGCAGGCACAAAGACAGCTCTTCTTTTCCATAGCTCAGAATGGCTGCCTTGCACAACAACTTTCTCTGCAGGTCTGGAGCTCTTGAGAACAGCCTACATCTGGTATGACGCTGCGTTTGGAGTCATCCCCGCTCCCAAAGGACAGTCTGAGCCAAACTTATGTTACCAGCACCAGAAGCATGTTCCCCACTTCCTAAACATTGCATCAGAGCCCACAGTGTCAGAAGCATTTGGAAATGCATTGAAGCTGCCTCTGCATATGTGTGTCAGAGGACACGAACGCATCCCGTCTGGAAGCTAGAAGAAAGGCCATCTGCGTTTCATCGCAAACTGGTGACGGTCGCAGATTCTCCCCGTCGCTTTGGCTACTGCACACTGAGCTGTGCCCAGCTCCAGAGCGTGCTCCAGAGCCACCTCCTGGCTGAAAGGATAACAGTCCTGGAGAAAAGCAAGAAGGGAGAAAAAAAACAGCCCCTAACAAACCCAAACACCAACCCCCACATCCCAGCCATTTGATTTATAGCTGCGATGCCCCTCCGTATCAGGTTTCAGCATCGCTTCACTCCAGACAGAGACACTACCCTGCTCCCATTCCTAACCACGGCCCCAAATCCGGGACAGTGCAGGGATCTTACTGTTGGAGACAGTTTGGCCTGCAGCATTGCCTGCCTTGCCACCCTGGCTCCAGCGCAGGCATGTCTGGTGTACGTGGGTTCACCCCTGACTTTCATCCAGATGCCCCGAGTCACAGTCAGGCAGCTGGATGCAGATGCTGCAGCACGAGCCCAGCACTCCCTGCAGAGGCACCAGGCAAGGTAAAACACCGAGACAGAAGCTGAACTTTTGCATTCAGGCATACAAAGGCTGGCACTCGCCTTTCCCCACTGCTTCCTCCCTTGGTCTCCCACTTGCACTTGGCTTGTGGGCAGCAGAGACCCACCCTATACCCCCAGCTTAAAATATTCGTCTGTTTACACCAGGGCTCTTCCTTCTCTGCAGAAGATCTGTGCCATTCCTTTACCAAGGTCTGCTCAGCTCAAGTCACACTGGGACAGCTGGGAACCACTCCCTTCCAGGCCAGAAGAAAGGACAGCAGACACAGTTATCCCAAAGAAAGGTCCTTGGTCCATCAACACAGAACAGGAGAAATTTCTCTCAGTCCACATCAAGGCCAGACCCTGCTATTTGATTAGGCTTGTTTTCCAGCAAGGCTGTGCAAAACATCCAGGCAATTGAGCTGTTTTGAGGAGAGCAAGACGCAGTTTACAGGGCGAAGTGTCCTTCCCCAGTCCTACCAAAGGCAGGTGAAGAGATTACCACCAGGATCCTTCCCTAATGACCAGGTAATGCCCTTCAGACTTGATGCTACTTTGCACAACAAAGGGTACGCTACCCAACTCGAAGCACTGGCTGTAGGCAGAGGCCAATCAAAGCACAGATTTAACTCTAAGCCACAGTTGTGCACACACAAAAAAAAGCCTGATAAAACATCATACTGAACCCTTATAAAAGGTTTTCCCCACTGTAAAGGTGCTAACATCAGGTAAAGGAAGGGTTACAGCAATTTATAGTGATCTCTAGCCTGGATTTCTTTCCTCTCAACCTTCTTTATTCCAAGATGCCCCCGTTATCTCCAGCTCATCCAGCCCAATACAGAACAATAAACTCAAGCATCCTGCATGATCCCCACATAAGACCAGACTGAGGAGGCAACCACAGACCTCAAAAGGTCTAGCAAGAAGAGACAAGGCACAGCTATAACCCCACTGCAGGGAAACCCAAAGGCAGCCAGAAATCCACCGCCATGTACCCTTCAAACAGGTAGAAATGCACAAATGAGCAGCGTAGCCAAGAGTGACACTGGAGTCCTTATGATGTAAAGTCTCTTCCCATGTTGCAGCATGTTGACCTGACAACATGCCATCAGAATTTTAAATTATGTATCTGAAAACCCTTCTCCCTGTCAGCGAGCGTTTGAACCTGAAGCGAAGCCGGCAGCGGAGAAGAGCAGACAGGAGAGGTAATTACCCGCGGTCTCCTCCAAGAGCTGACAGAAAGCAGGCCCCGTGCTGGAGATCCTGGCCTCATTACGGGCTCTCCTGGAGGCTGCAGCTGCTCCTCTCCACGGTCAGATGTGAGTCACAGCATTTCGGAGGAGAGAGGAGCGCTCCCGCAAGCTCATTAATGGCTGCGGGGGCCATCAGCCATAGCATAACCGCAGCCACGCTGGTGTTTGAAGCTGGAGCCCCAATGCTGTGCTCAAACTTCAGAGACTGGGCAAAAGCCAGCCATGAAGTTGGCTTTCTCATCGCTGTGGCGTTTCTAATACGGGAAGGGGCTTTCTCCTAAATGAATGTGTGGTTTAGAGCTAACAGAAAGTGATGGAGCAAACTCTCATTAAACCCCTTCCTCATTAATGGCAGCAAGACAAAAACTGTAAGATTCCACATAGTAGCTGGGGAACAGCTTTAGAAGCCGTACCAACTTCTGCAGCAGTGGTACTTCCCAGGGAAAAAAGATATTTTGCCCCAAGAGAGCTGCCACTCCATAAAAATCAGGGTCTCCCTGCGGCCGCACATGCTCCTCAGACCTTGCCTATGTGGGGCAGGGTCTCCCTGCAGCCCACGGAGCCTCTTCCCGCAGCGCCGGACAGCCTCTCGCCATGCAGCTGCTAAGGAAAGCAACTTGCAGCAGCATGGAGACGGAAAGGTCCGCAGGGTTAGACACCTTGGCTGGCATGGCACAGTCCCTCCTGTGCCTCGGGACTAATAAAGCACAGTTTTTAACTGGCAGACAAACCTCTGCCTGAGGACATGTGTATTATATGCCAGCCTCAGGGCAGGATCTGGCCCATACTGACCCGCTATCGCTCCAGCTAGAGGAATTGCCCTCGTTGTCCGTGCAGGTCCCCAGCTCAGCCCCTGGCCAGAGGGTGGCTGTTGCCGTAAGGAAAGGCGCTGGATCATCTTGCACTGCCAAGCCCTGCAGCGCTGGCCTCGGCATTGAACCAGCACTCCTGTTTGTGTCCTGCACACAGCCCACAGATCAAAAAAAGCGTACTGCACCTCTCTCCCTCCCACCCTCCGCTTCCCACCACCATGCTCACAGCCCAGCCTTACCCTTTCCCAGTTTTGCGCAGGGTGTCTTCAACATGTTGCCAGTGATGACCCTTATGCAGCTCAGGCCCCCAGCTGTAGCAAGGGAAACACGAGCGCACGGCAGCACCCCGTCTGTCTGCAGCCAAAGGACTTGCAGCATCAGTGATTTGAGCTCTGTCTCTATCCACCCATCAGCCCGGGCTGGGGTCTCCTCCACATGCTTCTCTAATGGCCTCTCCTGGCAGCAACCTTTACCAACCTGCCGACCCCAGGGGACAGGAAGGTAATTCCAGCTCCATTCTCCCAAGCTGCTGCTGCCCATCTCCCCGGCCGTGCCTGCACAGGGAGGTTGTGAAACCCCCGTGATGGATTGCTGTCCAAGCGGGTCTGAGCCACCGAGCCTGTTTGATAGCCTGTCCAGCTGCTGGCTGGACATGAACTACAGACCCAGACAGCAAAAGGTGATTTGTTCCAGCCACCTCAGCCCCTTCCTAGCAAGGGCCTGGCCCAGGGAAATAAATGTCACAAAGGAGCAGGGAGACACATAAATGGCCAAGTCCTGCATGGGTGTATGAAAAGCCCTGTACCCGTTTACTCCAGGGGAAGAGACATGAAGCATGTGAAGCCACTTGAATACCAAAACAGAGGTGCAATAGTGATGGAGAACTTGCAATACGTAATTTCCCTCAATGCTACCTGCCCTTCTGGCTGGTGGTCCAGGCTGAGCCACAGTGGAGCGACCGGCCAGGGCACACAGCATACCCCTTGGTGAAATGATGCTGCAAGGCTGCAGCTAGACTAGCTCTTCCCATGGAGCCAGGAATGAGCATCTTTGCCTCCAAAAAGGTCCACTATTAACTAGCAGCTTCCTTTGGGAAAATACAGACCTCACAAAAAACAACCGATGCCGCAGGTTTTGTGTCTCCCTAGCACAGCAAGCAAACCTCGACTCGCAGCGCTGGCACTGCCTGCCCTTGGATCCAGGGAGCGCAGGGCAGAGCGAGACAGAGGAAAGATGTGTCAGGCTGTTCAGGTCCCCACTCCCGAGGAAGAGGACAGGAGGGGAATGTGTATGCATTAAAAGGGTAATGTTGGCATATTATAAGCAGCAAGTTAATGACACCTAATCATAATGCTACAGAATTTCAGAAGGGATATAAATCCTTGGGTTTTGAATGACCTTTGAAAGACAGAGAAGAATGGGAATAAGTCACCCCCACAGCCACCTGCTCTACAATTTTCTCCACCTTCTACTAAAACACCCACTGCTGGAGCCATCACGAACACCAGATTGAGTCAAATGGATCCTGGTGCAACTCCTGCCGTGCCTTCATGCCTAAATAATTAACATGGCAAATCCTTTCCTTTCTAGCAGGCCTTTTTTCAGTTGAAAGCCATTTTCTGCCTCCTCCTCTCTTCCTCCCAATTCGCTATCTCAGCCGTTTTTATAACACAAGCCAAATTGGTTTGGCAGTTTGGGGTCCAAGCACCAACGCACAGGTACATACACCAAGCCGCACAGTCCTCCCCGCACCCTCCAGCTCGCATCACGCTCGACTCTGCGCTATGCGCACTAACAGATTTCCCACCGAGCTCAAGGGAGCGAGATCAGACTTCAAATGCCTCCAAGAAAGCCTCGTATTTCTCTCCACCGCCATGTCCCATGAGGATCTGTTAACACAGACAGCTTCTGCTGCCATCCTGGTCGGGGCTGTGCTTGAGGAGTCTTAAAATGGAGCATAAACTCCTGCCTCCTCCTCTGGAAGTACACGTCCTCCTAGAGGGATCGGTGGGAAATTTCACACAGGGTTAGTTTTAATGCTTTGAGTATTCTGTGAGGTTTGTGTTCAATTTCTCATCATAAAGTTTTAATGGGAACTCTTTGAAATTGCCAGCTTTTCCGATACATTTTCAGACAGAAACTGTCTGCCTATGCAAAGCTTGGTGAGGTGCATCCTGATTATATCTGGGGCACCGTCTACAGTTTTTAGTTTAAAAAAAGAAAGCACATCAGATATACAAGTTTTAGCAACATTTTTAACCACAATGTGTCAACATTTGTCCCACACTTGCAAGCTTGATAGCCTAAATCCTTGGTTGTGGGATTATATATCTTTGATAAGGGTGATTTTGTAGCTGTCTCCTGCAATGGGAGGCAGGGAGCTGAGGACATACAGGGCTCAGCTCAGAGCTGCCATGGGCTAACCCCTCCACAGATCACTCAGCCCCCTCTCTCTGCCATAAACACCACTGCAAAACTCTTGGAAACACCAGGGAATAAAAATCTTTGTTGAATAAGCTCACTGCTGTGCTACCTAACAAGCTCCCAAAAGTAAATCCATGTCTTCTCCCCAGAGACCTAAGCATTGCCAGCAGGAGCAGAGCCGTGGAAGGAGGATTGCAAAGAGGCACTGGGTGGCTTTTCTTAACATATCATTACTTTTCGGGACTGGATCTGCATACAAAATCTAGTCCTAAACAGTCAGGGTCTTTAGATAAAAGCAGAAGTGAGGAAGGGAATTTAAAAAAAGAAAAAAAAAGGAAGTGGAAAACAGGGAGGGGGGGGAAAAAGAACTAAAAAGTTAATTTGGTCAGGGAGAAAAACATAACCTTGGTTTTCCAACACATCAGCTCACCACAAGTGTCAAATGTGGAGAATATGCAAAAAAAAGAAGTTACTTATAAGACAGGACAAATTATGTAAAATAGAAACAAAAATGATGATTCCTTCTCTGATATGGATTTCTGATCCCTTGCACATTATTTCCTCAATTTGGCCCTTCCTCTTGCATACTGAAGGACAGCACATCTGCTCTACCCATTTGCCCTGCACAGAATACCTTTTTCCACCAGCCCGTGACCCCCATCAGCAGCCACAGCTCTCAGCAGAGATTGCCGAGCTGTAGAGATGTGCCGCAACAGGTCTGCATGGCCCTTCCGTGGGTAGCCGTAATACCCGCTCAGGAGGGCACAGCTGGACCACAGCCTTGTTCCTACACCTTGCCCCCCCTGGCACGGCATCAGCCTAAGCTAGGGAGGGGGATTTTCTAGTCTCTACCTATCCACTGAGCCGGCTCAGTGCTGATCCCCCCCAGAATTAACCAGCCTTCAGCTGCATGCTGCCTGCGCAGCAGATCGGGGTACATTTCACCGTGCACCCCCGGACCACCCCCGAGCCAGGCAGCAGGGGATGCCTTTCCAGAGCAGCGCTGCATTTCAAGAGAAGCTGGGTTTCTCTCCGCTTCTTCCCTCCCTTTACCAGAAAGACTTTATGCAAATCAAATCTCTCTTTCGCTGGCTCCCGCTGTGCTGCAGAGGGTTGGTGGAGGGGAGGAGAGGGGAAGGGGTGGGACGGAGGGGAGAAGAGGATGGAGCCTTGTTTGCTATCAGCTGCTCAGAAGAGCAGAGCAGAGACAAGATTGATGATGCTCTCTGGATATAAGATCTCCTCCTTGTGAAAGGCTGCTTATGAGGCCTGATAGACTTGTCATCTCTTAATAAACATCGCTGATATGTCAGTAAGGAGAAAGCGGGAGCGAGGGGAGGACACACAGAAAGGCGGCTGACAATTTACTTGGAACGATGCTCTTCTCTCGCCTTGGCCCTCACCATGCAGTTCAGATGGCCTCTTCCCAGGGAGGAACATCCCCAGCCCAGCCTCACCAGTACCTGCCATCTCAGTAGAGCTGGGGCAGGCTGAACCCAGCATCTGGGCATTTCCAGCGAAACAACCCCTTTCCCTATGAGCCTTGGGCCACCAGCCTTTTGCATATACCTCATCCTAAGGCTCAAAGCAGCCAGTAGATTTTCAAACAACTTACACAGTAGCTATGGGAGCAGATCCCAGTGGGAACAGAGTGCAAGGGAGACATTTCATCAGCACCTTGCAGATTCCAAAGCTGTTTCATTGCCATTGTGCTCCTTCTATAAATTGCTCTCCAAGTGTAAGTGGCTCTGCTCTTGCCCACGTGGCTGTAAATCAGAGGGACTTGCCTGTGACCAGGAAACACATCCCTTGCTTTTATTTAATCTCTGTAAAGCAGCAAGGAAATTTTTAATGCCTGGAGGGAGCATTTGCCCTACCCAGTTCCAACAATGACAATCACAGGTAGCAAAGGTGACATTATCACCAGGAGCCTGCTTGGATACAAAACACCCACTTATGGTCACCCACATCTAGCTACAGGCATATGAATTTTGTGTGACTAGAGCCACATTTTCCTTGCATATCTGGCTCCATTTGTATTTAATCAAGCTATGCATGGTTAAAAATCCTCCAGAGCATTAGCAGGTGCTTAGTGGTGCTGTGTAAGTGCAGAGCTAAGGAATAACGTGCTGTAAGCACAGCTAACATAAGTGTTCATAGCTCCCTGTGGGGCTAAGAATGACTGCAAACCAGCTTCTCCACCCCAGGCTTACATATGCAAAGAGAAGTTCCTACAGAGACCACATAGGAAGCAGTCAGGCTGGAAGGCAGGTCCTCTGCATGTCAGAGCTGCTCCCTTGTGAGGCTCAGACCTGCCCACAGCTACGGGGACACTTCTCCAGCAGTGTGGGCTCCCCTGCATGTTAGGACCAGCCCAGGGCACAAGGATGGTCAGGCAGCTCCGCTCCCGCAGCCAGACAGGCTCCTTCTGCTAATGCTTTTGGCCCCTTCCAAGGTTTCTTCCCCTGTCTACTCCCCTCACACACTGTCCTCCTCAAAACCTGTCCCAGGACGCTGGTGCTTTACAATACACTTCATCCTAAACTATTTCTCTGTAAAATAACACTATGCAGTGATTTTCTATGTCTTACACCAGTTCCATCATCACTTTATTCTAATACAACTTTATCAACAAGTCCTAAGACAAACTCATTGAGTTACAAGGACTCATCGCCAGCACCAATACTTAGACTCTTAGCAAACTAAGTCATTTTAGGGCTTGGATTTTTTTTTTTTTGAGAACTCACCATATTTTCACTATGGCTTCTCTGTTTGCAGGAACCCAAACCCATACCCAACTCTTTCCAAAAAGTTAATACAGGAACAGACTTCCAAGGGCTAGATCCACCATCGACACACACCCATGCTAAATGAGCACAGGAGTGCTTACACACCAAATGGCTACCTGGCAGAAGAAACAAATATATTTCTCCCTGTTTTGCACGTGACCTTTCCACCATATGTCCCAGGAGAGAGATGTCAGGCCTCCCTCCTCCCCAAAATTAGTGACCCACAAGGAATAAGTTTCTCAAGGCTGGAGGCCACAGCTCGGAGTAGACCTGGACGGCCTCAATTTGATCAGAAAGAAAAACAACCTCGACTCCGAAAGGTGAAAGTGCAGCCCCGGCATTTCCTGCCCTCGGCAGTCCATAATGAACCAGTGTCCCCAGTGCCAGCTTCTCAATCAAATGAGCACTTCAACACTTGAAACCCTCCTCCTCCACCCAAAGAAAATCAGAGGGATTTCTGGCAACCTGCAGTTACAAGGCATTAAACTGGGATCTTGCTCACTAACAGGCACGTCCATGCCTGCCTTCCATTCCCCAGCTCTGCAGGAACACTAGATCATGTTCAGCTGACCTGACTGCAGGTTCCCCCGCTTACAAGATTTTTCTTAGACATCCAACACACCATACCCCACATCTAAGCATACAATGTGACACTAATTCATAATTGAGTATGAAACAGCTTGCTTCGCAGTTATTCCATGTATACAAACATGTCAGCCCTCTTACTCACCTGACACCCCAGGTCAAATCCATGAAACTGCAGTTCCCCAGCACTTCCAAAGAAATGAAAGTTCAGGTGTCTAACAATATTCCCAAATCCTCATGATTTCCTTGTCTTAGAATATTTTGGGAGCTTTTTTCCAAATTTCAGCTGCTGGTGGCAAGTGATCACGTGAGAATCATAATTGTGCTAAAAGATAATTGTAAGTTTCTAACCTCTGTCACTGTGAAGTCCTTGAAACCAGCAGACAAACAAATAGGAAGTCTCAAATGGATTTTTCCTTAAATTTCACTCCCTCACATAACCCCCAATGGCCCCTCTCCTCACCTTAGGACTTAGAGTCATGATTCAGAGCTCAGCTGGAGTTTCAGATTCATTTACACATGCTTGCTTCGTTGGGATTTTTCATCGCACTGGAAAAATGATTTTTAGATCCAAATCCCCACAAAAATAGCATGCATTTTGTAGACTTTTTTCACATTTTCTCTACAAAAAAAAAAGAGATAACACTAAAAGTAGAGGATAAGAGGTTTTCACAAACAAAAAGTAAGGAAAAAAGCTTTGCCAAGGCAATAGACAATAAAGAACCAATTAACTACCTCATCCAAGAAACTGAATTGCTTGTCATTAAAAAAAGAAAAAAGAGACTACCAATTAAACTCTCCATTGTGATTAGAAAGTTAAGGTACAGTATATACATTTTGTCCTCAGCACTTAACCTAATGGTTATAATGAGGATATTTAAGTGGCTGAGGATATTATTTGGTCAGAGGGTCACCACAGCGGAAGACAGATATAACATAACTAGAAAATATGAAGGTATTTTCGCACCACATTTTACAACTTGTCTTCCAATACAAATAGAGGCATGTAAGAAAAAAGAGACCTTGCTATACCATTTAGAAATTCTTCACATTAATAGAAATTAAAATAAACAACAAACAACGAGAAAACACAGGATTCATGAGTGATGAAGAGATCAAGTGAAAGTATAAAACCCAGTATTTTGGTAGATATACTTTTTTTTTTTAGTCATCTTAACATAATCAAGCTAGAAAAAGAAACCAGAAAGGGGAGGAGGAATTATTCACACTCAGGAACTATTTGCAATCTTCCACTGCTTAACGCCCTTCCAGTGCCATCCCATCTATGCATCCCCACAGTTCTGTGCTCGGAGCAAACACAGGCATTTCCTTCCAGGAGCATTGCTGTGGTTTCCAGCAGGCTGTTTCAGGGAGTGGGAGGGGGTGTGACTGGAGGATCATGGGGCACGAGAGAGAGAAAGAAAGAAGACAAAAAAAGAGTATTTGGAGAGAGAGAGAGACTTAGAGGTCTAAGGAGAGACAGGGGTGTGTATTTCTCCAGCACACCGTACTTGAACAGCAAAACTCTCATCAGAAATACAGGATTGGAGCCCTTTAAAAACTCTGCCTACAGCATGCAGCATCAAAGATTAAAACCCCAACAGTTCCCATCTATAACTCACCCCCGTTTGGCAGGGAGCATCACACAACCGAAAACGTAGAGACAAACGGAAGGTGTCAAGTTAGTAATTTCCTAGCTCTACAGTGAGCAGCATGGAAAATATGTGAACCTGTATTTCATCCTGCAAATCATATTAATATTCAGATCTCAAGCAAGAGATAATACAAGGGTAACTAAAGCAGTCCTAGCCAATATTTTGAAACACAGAGATAGAAATATAATGCAAGTAGTGTTTTAGAATATATATTAAAATACCAAGTGGAGGGTGGAAAAAAGCTAATGAACTTAAAAGATGACATCTGAACAAGTAGTCCATTACCCAGGGAAAATTCTAGCATGCTCAAAAATCATGTATCATTTGCTTTCACATAAATGTCCATTATCTCTGTTTTGGTTTTGTTTTTTTTATGTAGCAAGACATTATCCCTCCTAAGATCCCCTGACAAAGATTTAATGCTGCCATTTTGTATCCACATCTCCTTCATCATTTTACCAAAAAACCTCTCCCCCCTCCCCTGCTGACACAGTGTAATTCTCCAAATCTGCAGTTTTAACAGAAAGCGAATCTGATTTTGACTCAGACTCCAGATGGGTATAGCTGTAAAGATATTGTCATGTGAAAGATTAGGCGCTAACTTAGACAAAGAAGTGTTCGTCTGCAAGCTTAATAGCCTCTGAAACAGCAACTGCTGCGAAAGAGTTACCAGGTACCGATATTGCTATCCATAACAACAATGGTATTGCAATAGAAGACAGAAGTGCTAGAAACTCCCAATGGTATTCAAAGCTCTGCACAGAGAGCTGGTAACCCCTGCATACAGCTCAGGACCCTTGCAGGTTGTCTTTGTTCACACGTTATAGTTGTGACAGTCAGCATGAAGTTTGCTATGGGATGTTGGAGGGGCGAGATGTGGTGGAGGGACCACAGTGCAGATGATCTGCCAACACTTCAGGGCTGGGGATCTGTTGCACAGTTACCTACCGTTCTTTTACCTGGTGAACACAATGCGTGGGAACCGCAGGAATAGGGTTAAACCCACCCATCCAACCCACTCACCACCCACAATTCACTCAGTGCTCTCCTCACAACTCTTTCACCCTTGCATAAGGCTTGGCACCTATAGTCTACGTAACCCAAGCAAAATTAGGGGGCATAAGTGAAGGAGAAATGGAAAATCAGCAATTGCAGCACCAGGCCTGGAATGAAATTGCCACCTCCTGCCCCAGAAATCCCAGAAGAGGTCCCAGCTTGGGGTCTGGGAAGAATCACATCCCATCCTAGATCCACTCCTATGCGCATACTGAATTGACCTCCTAGCCCTTGCAGCTCTGAGTAATCACACGGGACATACTTTCACATACCACTCCACCTCCCCAGACATTACCTCACCACCCAAGTCAGTGGAGGCCAGTTACATCCAAGCCTACTGCCCCGAGAGCCTAACTCGGCATCCACCTCAGCCAGCAGGAGTTTCATCATCATCCTCAAAAAAGCAGATATGACTATCACTCAGAAAACTCAGTGTCAGTGCCACACAGTAGGGACAAAGGCCAACACAGCAGACCATTTTATCAACACAAACACAACTGGGACCTACTCACTCTCTTCTGAGGTTCTCCATACTCCAATGCTGCTGCTCCTTGGATGAAGTCATCTTCTCCAAGAGATAGCAAGATCGTGTCTCAACAGGGCATATATGGATAGACTTGCAGACCAGCCCACTGTGCCATGCCCCGTAGCACACAGCAGATCAGCAGCAGGCATGAGCTATTTCCAACTGTGGAAAAAGAACAAAACGAGTCAGCTTGGTTTGATGGTGCAATAGAGAAGCCACAATGCTCATCTGCCCTGGACACAATGAACACCAGCACACAGAGAGCCAGCCACCAGCTCAGCCACTGGAAACATAAGAGCATTATATTAACGTAACGACTGTTAAGTTTGAAAGCGAGTCCTTCCTCCTACTTAGTGGAGACACAAACCTAAATCCTTGGAAGCAATGGTGAATTGACTCAGTGTGTGCACCTGAATGGATTCTGCAGGAGAGAGAAGAGAAAAACCACAGAAAGTTGAAATGCCCTCTGACTGCCCCCCAAAAGCTGGAGTCCATCAGTGCAGCTGCATACCTGCATGACAGGAAGGCAGCTGGCTCTTCTGTGCAGAGCTTGCTGGCTATTCCGCTGACCAAGCAGACACCGTCACTGCATGGCTTGGGACCTCTAAACGGTCTTAAACTATATTTGTGGAAAATAACAACCTATGGGACTCTCTATGCCAAAGGGGCTGGAATGGATAAGTGGAAGTAGCCAGGTAGCCAGAATGCTGCATGAGGCATGATGTTTGTCAGATAGGCGTCAGAAGTGCCTAACGAAGCTTGTCAGGGTTATCCTAAACCCACAAACCCAGCAGTTCATTCAGAAAAGCATGCTGAGCCCCGCATTCAGAAATCCCAACCTAACACCCTAACACCAATAGGTCTGTGCTAAAAAACTGCCTCCTGTTGAAGAAATAACACAAAAGGGACAAACTCCTCTGCTACTTGCCATGGCTCCTCCAAGAACAGCGAGCATCCTCAGAGATGAAATAGGGCCTTTCATGACACGCAAAACACAGCAAAACTGTGTCCCCTCTGCAAGATACAGGGAAGCCCTTATAACCACCTCACACAGGTAAGCTGCACCTCCTGATGGAGAGAGCTCAAACTGGGAGACACTTCAGCATCCCTTCCACTCAGTCCTAGAAAATCCTGGTGTCCGGTGTTCCTCCTGCTTCCCCGATGCTCAAAAAAATGCCACACTGGGAGCTAAGAGACAGGTTTCCAGGGCACGAGGCATGCCGTCCGTCACTAGAAAGACACATTCCTTAGGTGCACAGTTGAGACACAGATGTGACCCGTGATTCCCACGTCACTATAATTCACCCAGCCTTAACAACATCCCCTTACCCAGCGCACTTCCCCATTTGTTTCACATGAAGTGTCACTGCCCAGCCCCACAGAAAACAAATGTTTAGAAGGAGGGGCATGTTAAGGAACCTCCTTTCTTTATCTCAGATTAATTAATCCATTCTGCTTGTTCAAGGAGCTGCTTTGCTGAGCTGTGAGGAGCGAGTCATACGCTACACATGGCATGCTGGAGTTCAGCGATATCCCCTGGCACAGCCATGCCAGGTAAGGCTGGGGAACCACTAAATTAACACTGGCAACCATTTCCACTGTGCAAACACTGTGGCTCTGGGAAACAGGAAAGCAACATTTTTAGGAAGTCCTAGAGTAGGGCCAAAACCTGCAGAGCTGGCATCAGTCTTGCAATGAAGACTGTTTTTCCTGTTATACATCTTCCCTCGTGTCCAAGAACCCAGAAAGGATCAGGCTAAAGGTACACTATTTTGTTTTCTGATGGGTCATGCAAATAGATTGACTATTGACTTACACAATGCCAACACGTACACAAGTGTAGTTGAGTGATTTTTACCTAGACACCAGGAGGAAAGTTCAGCTTCCTTAAGTTAACTCTAGGAAACCAGACCATAGATCTGATTTGTGTGCACCAGGCTCCTACCTGATGAAATGTAGGATAAACTTTGTGCAACGAAGAGTTATAATAGATGATGAATAGACAATGGGGTGTAAGGGCTCTGAAGAGGTCACCTGCATCTCCTTGCCCTAAAACAGTAGCCATAAACCATCTCCATGCTTCCCCGTTCACACACTTTTATATTTGTGGAGCACCCAGCACAAAAAAGCCCCAAGCTGATGGACGCTTTGATGATTTAAGTGTTAAATAACAGATAGGTGCTATTTATGTGGAAATTATTCCTGTTGGGACAGAGACACGAAAGCAACATTTTCTCCTGTGCCTCTGCCTGCTTCACCTGCACTCTCACTGCTCATCCATCTCCCAGGATTGCCTGGAACATTGCACATGTAGCAGCATTTTCAAACAGCTCACATTTTCTTTAAAAAGTCAACCTGTTCAGTAATGGCTCATCCTGCTCCTCCCACCCCCTGCTACGTGCTCCCTTGGGGCCAAGAGGGGAGAAGATTCAGCCTGCACTGGGAAACAGCTTCATGTACATTAAAATATCACCACTTGCAATTCTGATGCCATTGCAACCTACAAAGCCAGAAATAGCAGCTTTATCCCAGTGGAATAGAAAAGGACAAATTTCCAGCCTCCCAGAAGGGCTCAAGGTATGCAGGTGCACTTAGTCCTGCAGTAACAGAATCTATAACAGCAAAAATATTACAAGGAGGAGGGAACAATATTGTTTCAGGTCATTATATTTTATATAAGGTCCTTGTATACCTGTATGGTGAACCTCCAGCTCTAAGATTAAAATAAAAGCATTTTACAGAGATGAAAGTAATAATCCTACATCTATCATTTTCCAAAACGCTAAAACAACTTTATGAACCGTTTGGTGACTTCAAGGACCTCTACAGGGTACAGAGGTAGGAAACACCATTTCCCTGCAACCAGCCATTGCCTCAAAGTGACAAATAAAGACCCAAAATATTTTTTTTTACATAATCTTCTTTGCCATGTTAAGCAAAATAAATATTTCCATTTTCAAACAAAAACATTTTTCTGTCCATCAGGCTGCAGGATTCCTGGCTCTGCCACAATCATCCCTTACAACTCAGCCAAACCGTTCCAGCCCAGATGCGCAGAGGCTTAGACATTTCCAAAGGTATGTAAAGAACAGGGGGAACCAGGCAATTACATGTCTTCAAAAACATTTTAGTGTCTTGTAGAATCAGAAGATGAAAACAGGAGTGCAACCCATCCCTCCTGCAGCTGTGTTTAGAGAGGATAGTGAGTTATCACAGAGAGTAGACTATCAATAGGGCTGTTGGCAGTGGGAACAAGGACAAGAAACACAAGGATAAGGCTTGCACCAGCTTTTCCTCCCCACGCTGAAGGAATTATGTGCCAATAGAGGATATGTACAGCGCTGGGTGTAGAGTCCTCCTGCGTTTATGGAATCACAGCCCAAAAAGCTAGTGTGCAGGAAAGGGAGGGAGCAAAGCTGTTTCAGGTTGGCAAGGTGAGCCATAGCGTCCGGAACGCGAGCAGAGGTTCACACTCTCTTCCCTCAGCAGCCACGATGCGGTAAAACCCACCAAAATACTTGTCCGTTCCCAATGAGGAGGGATGCTTCAGGAGGTCGCTGGTCATCTCCAGCCACCCTGAGACACAAGTGTTTTGGAGGACACAAATCAAAACAAGTCCTCAGTTTACCCCCTTCCCTGTCGCTTTTCGATCTATATGGTCCCCCAAGAAAGCACTTGCAGACCAGCAGCTGTCTCCAGCCCTGTGACAGGAGACAGAGCAGGATTGCCACGGACTGTCACCCATTACAGTTCTTCATACAGCAAGCCTTCGAGATCTACATGGTTATAGGAGCACCAGCCAGGCCCACAGAGGGATTTGTTGTGTGACTATATCACCTTCTAGGAAGCCTTTACTGTTATTTGCCCCAGGAAACCTGGAGGGGACAGGGCTCCTTTCAACACCACAGCAACTGAGCTAAAGCAAACAGCCAGATTTTAAGCAGAAAGCAGCCAAAAGAGCCCCAGGAGTTAAAACCAAGAGTTACTAACTCCAGATATCATCTGCCTCTTGGTGCCATCACAGCAGCAAATGATTTTGCTGGCAAGACGAGAGTCTTAGAGAAGCCAAGCAGAAAGAAAAGTATTTCACCAAGTAGAAACCACTCTTGGATGGCTTTCAGTGACCTTCCCATCCTCCCAGAGATACACAGGTGCGTACACACAGATGCACACACCATCGCACTGCCACAGCTGGGGTTGCTATTTTGGCAGCTCCCAGATCCGAGCTGATCGAAACTGCACTGGATACAAGAGGACCGTGCACAGTGGCACTCCTGCAAAACACGAGCTCAATGCAGTGGTGGCAGCAGCAAGAGCCGAATTCCCATTTAAATAAAATGCCAAAAGGCAGTCAGCGAAAGTGACATTTATGGTGTTACTACAAATGCATTCAGTGGGAAGCTGAGTAGCAGAAGCAGGTTGGGGGGAAAAAAAACAAGCTGTAGTGAAAACTGCCATCTGTATATTGTGCCCCATTTTTAATATTCTGTATTCTCATAAAAAGTGTTGTTTCTGTCACTATTCAATCTCCCAAACTCACATGGAACACTGTTAAAAGTCAGCAGTGTGTGAAATGGTATTTTAAAATAAATGAAAGCCGCTCGCAAAGCTGCGGAGGAATATTGCAATGCCAGGGTGCTGACAGACAGGCATTGAAAAGTAACAACCGTTATCATCTTAAAGCAAAGCGGATTAAATAAAAACCCACAGCTAGTGGTGCATTACCAAGTCTGATATTGACACAGCTGCCGTGGTGGTTATTTTTCATTGTCTCATCAAGACAAAGCATCACGGGATATCAATCTTCCCTCTGTCAGGCCATGCCTGGTGTAAAGTTTTTCGTTTACATTTTCATTATATCCCTTTTATCTCAGCTGCCAGCAAAAAAATATATATATGTATTTTATATATATATACACACACATATATACATATATATGTGTGTATGTCTGTAAGTCTATATGCATGTATATACTTTTGGAAATGCTGAGGCTGGTTGACCTTCAGTGTATTGCCAAGCCACAGCCCCCAGCATGAGGGTCCCTGTTCTCCCAGGACAACGCCAAGCCCTACTTGTCCGCGTTAGAGGTGGCACGTGGGTGGGCTGCGAGAACTGCTTTAGGTCCCCTCCAACTGGAGATGGGCTCAGTGGTGAGCTGGTAAAGGTATGATCCCCCCGAGAGCTTTATAGCCAAGAAATCCAATTAACACAGCTGCCAATGCTTTCTAAGCAAGCCCCTTCCTGTAACCAGATTTCACTGGATAGACCAGCCAAGTCTGTTCTGCTATCTAGCTCAGTTTGGTGCGCAGAGAGGAAGAAAACAAAGCAGAAATCACAATTCTCCGTGGAGGGCACTGGCTGTCTCATCCATACTAGTAGCTATTACATTTCTTCCTTTTAGCTCTGCAGATTGATCTCTGCATCCAATCATTCCACACATTTCTGTCCTTGATACATCTTTAACTTTTCCAGCCCTGCAGTATTAGCAAAGCACTGCTCCTGTTTTTAGGAGGCTTCTGCTAGGGCAGAAACCTCTTCCTGAGGACGTCGAGAGCTTCATGGTGCTCACCTACAGCCTCAGTAACTCGGCCTGTGCTTTCACTCCCACTAACAACTCTGCTGTTCCAAGGCATGAGGCCGAACCAGCTGTTTGCAGCTGGCCACAGCGATCCCCAGAGCAACACAGACCGCAGCAGAAGGAAAGTTCCTTATTCTTAAGAGAGCCTCATCTTCCAAACCTGTTGCACGTGTCTGCTATGGCTGCTTTTCTGTACTTACTATTTAATTAAGTGCAGCCTTACTTCCAACATTTATTGTTATGTCTGAGAGGCAGCTCAGCACTGCCCATTATAGCGCTTCAGTCCTTTAAGAGTAGGAACTCTGGGAAACGTAGTTCCCAATGGAAAAACAGGGCTAAAGCAGCCACAGAGGGCAGGTGGTGCCCTGGGAGAGCTACAAAGGGGGCAGTAAAAATAATAAAGCAAGACCCCTTGGGAAGGGGCCACAAAGGAGCAAGTATCTAAGCAATCGGCCACCAAAACTCCCTGCCTCCCTGCTAGTGTGGCCCCTCTGATGAGGTGTCTGTAGGCTGATGGTGCAAAATCAGTACCTCCCCTTCTTTCTTCAACTCCCAAGTCAGGTAACTGCCCAAATCCTGTGCAACATTGGACACACAGGTTTAGACCCGTCCACGCATGCTCTGTTTCTAGCCCACCATGCTGAGTAGCAGGAGTAAAACATTGATTACACCTCTCCTAAGCCAGGAAAGGGCTCTCTGCAGTGGCCCAGAGCATTCTCCCCATCCAAGTGGGTATTACCTCTGGTAGGCTCATCGGCTTCACTGGCACTTATCTTGAGGTCAAGCCTGCTCTGCAGCCCAGCTGCCCCAGAAGCAGGGCGGACCAGTTCCAACACACAGCATTTCAGATACTCCTTCATCTCCCCATGTTCCACTCAAATCCTGGGGATCTTCACATAGATGGGAAGGCAAATGTTTCCTATGGCAGAGCAGGTGCTCCCTAAACACAAGAAATCCCTGCATGAAAACCACAATGCAGTGTAAAGCAATTCATCCCCCACCTTCTTTTCCCTGCCTTAGTTTCCCCAGCACAGGAGGCAATGTCCTTGGGCACTCCACAGTCCCTCATCCGCTGCATCGCCCAGGCTGTCTGCACCATTCTCCCCATTCCCCAATGTAAAAACAGGATCCCCCCGCCAGAAACCTCCATCCCACTGAGGGGTCTCTACAATCCTGGGATGTGTGTCCTTCGTCCTGCTGCTAGTAACATTCCCTCTCCATCCCCCAAAATGTTCCCTTCCTCCAAACAACAGCCCATCTTCCCAAGGTGTTTCCATTTAAAGAGAGGATCATGAGCCCCTGCAAAAGGCCAACTTCTGGGAAGCCATGGCAGTTCAGTGAGGTTCCAGCCTTCACTTCACCCCTCTGGGGTCAGCAGCGTTCATGCTCGCTTGCACCCAGCCTGAATTTGACCTGTAGGTCCTGCCCCACCAGCCTGCGGCCCCAGACCGACAGCAGTTACACCTTCTCCGCAGCGCTCGGCATAACAAAGGGTTACACCAGCTCTTCCAGCAGCATTTCCTCTCTCTCCCTCTCTGCAAGCAGCAGCAATTGCCATTCTGCATCCTTAATAGCAGCGTAATCAAAAGTTATGATGCATTTTTCAGTAATCACAAGAAATGATCCCCACTTAGCGTTAAGTAAAGCAAATTTGCCACTGGAAGGATGAAAAAAAGAAGAA
Organism: Fulmarus glacialis; assembly: GCF_000690835.1. Taxonomy (NCBI): domain Eukaryota; kingdom Metazoa; phylum Chordata; class Aves; order Procellariiformes; family Procellariidae; genus Fulmarus; species Fulmarus glacialis. Next base: position 129,758 of record NW_009186367.1, read on the forward strand.
AAAGAAGAAGTCAAAAGCATTTCAATTTTCATTTGAAACGAATGAGTCAGAGTCAATTTGGTAAAGCAGTTAACAGCAGCTGTGCTCCCCTTCCCAGCCCCTTAACAGGTACAATTTGCTTTTAACAAACAACCTCACAGAGGTCTCTGGCACTGTGTTAACATAGTGGCATTCAACCCCTCTTGCTGTTGTGTATTTAAATTGGGTAATAGAGTCAGGCAGAGGAGATCCACCATGAATTTTAAGAAGTGTAATTTGAGAGCATCTTTAAAAAAAAGTAGGGGGGAGCCTTTATAAAAAATAATAAATTAGTTTGAGAGCAGGTTTTGCTGGGTTATTTCAAATCAGCATATTAAAAACAACAAAAGTCCTAGAAAGCCCCAGCATGGTGGCAAGACCCCAGCAAGCTTGGAGCCATGAGCAAGCAGGGCAACCCCACAAAGAGCTCTGCAAAACAAGCCAAGGCATTTGACAGCCAAAGCACCCTCAGCCTGGGTGCGCTCAGGATACTTCGCCCCACATCAAGAGCAATCGTGGAAGGCTGTACGTCAGGAAAAAAAAACAAACAAACAAAAAAAAAACCACCACAAAATCAAAAAAGCCCATACAACAGCCCTGCACACTCATGCTAAGGTTGCCCCAACCCCTCAGGGCATCCCACACCATCCCGTGGTCTCAGCAGTTGCTTAGAAAGAGAGCTACCCCTGGGCTGGAGGAAAAGCAAAGATGTGTGATGAGCCTCCAGCCACCCCTTCTTATCCCTCCTGACCCCAGACCATCTCTGTCCTTCCCTCACCCCAAAGACAGGCCCTTGACGATGCCCTCATCTCACCGGGCTTTCAGTTCAGGCAGTCATCGTCTCTCGTTCATTTGTTCTTTGAAGAAATCTCATTTCATTACCTTCCAGGCTCCTCAGCTTTGTGGGGAATTACAGGAGGTCAATGAAAAATTCATGTTCTCAGTCAGTAGTTGGCATTTTTGTTTCCTTTTTTTAGAGGAAGGAAAGCAAAGAAGAGGATGTGAATGGGGCAGACAGCAGGGTGAGTGGGTATCTTCTGCCAGTTATTAAGATAAAGTCTTTCATATTGCTCCTGTCCAGTGTACTGTGGTGCTTGCTCCAAGCAAGCCCTGCAATCCTGCATATTGAAATTTGAAAGCATTCCTGGTACTTTTATTAGAGGGACAAGTAATGAAAGCAGACTGGACACACGCAATTATTACAGTGTAATCTGCTGGAAATGAAGTCAATCCAATCACCCAGCGTTCTGCTTTCTTCTCATTTTTTAGACTTCAAGTAAGTGCTTCCCAAATACCAGCTGAAGTTACTGTTACAATCAATAGCGCAAGGGCTCTCAGCATAAGACTTAATTAATATGACGCTAGCAAGTGCTCCCCTATTGATTTCAGGCTGGTCTGAAACACCAGCCAGCAGTGGCACCAACTACTAGTGCTAGCAAGGAAGACAAATGCAAAATAAGGGGCTGCCAGCAAGCTAAAAGGAGAAGCAGACCTCTTTTTCAAGGATACCCAAGAAAAAGAGAAACCCCTGTCCTGAAAGCACAGGAAGTTCTCCAAAAACCAAAGCCTGCCGGGCTGTGATCTGCTCCTGTCGGCAGATTTGCCGTCAGCGAGCACGAGACCAGGAATTCACCTGCCCGATGCATGAAAAGAAACTCCGTTCAGCCACCTTCAAGGTCCCGCCCCGCGGAGCTGCGGACGGGCGATGCTTCTTCCTCCGTCTCTCCCTCCTGCTAGCAGCGAGCACGCTGTCAGCCAGGAAACAGATTGCTACATACGGCACGGCCAAGGCTTGCGATGATTAGATCTATTAATACAGTGCATCTGATTCACCTCCAAGGCCCCGACGCTCGGTGACAAATAGGGACGGACTTCCCTGTTTTGCTGAATGGGGCCCTACGATAACGACCTCCTTGCCAGTGGCTGCTTGGAGCCTGGACGGGCAGGAGCCAGCAGAGATCGGGGAGAGCAGCACCCCCCATGCGCTGGTGGGTGCCCTGGGAAGATCCCCAGCAAGGATAAAAGATTGATAGTGCAGGGAGCTGTCAATCACAGGTAGTGGTCCCAGAGCTTATGTCCTGGCAGGGCAGGTCCTTCTCACTTTGAGGATGGAAAGGGGTCCTCGGTTCCTGCCCTTCCTACATTCTCTTCCAGCCAGGGTTGGTCCCAGTGCCACTGGAGAGACCACTCTGGTGGCCTAGTCCCTGCTGCCTGATGCTGTAAAAGGCCCTTGGGGGTCCACACATCCCCACTAACTGCCGCTTGGGACCTGGGTCTCCCTGAAGTTAAAGGAGGACCTGTTCCTCTGGAATTGTCACCTCCAGGAACACTTCTCCCCACCCACGTCCCCAGCAAGAACAGCCACCCACTGAGGCACAGCAGGGGAGGTGGGATGGGCAATTCCCTGGGACAAAGACTCTTCCCTTGAGCTTCTCTGACCCCATACCCAGGCCCAGGTCCTTCTGGTACCGTAACGTGCCCCACAGCTGTCTTCTCAGAGCAGAGGGAGCATCACCCTAAGCTTCTCTACTCAACGTCTTGTACTTCCTAAGCATCCCCCTCTCTCCCCCCACATCCATCACCTCATGCACTTAAAACAAAACTGGAAAGACCACAATTTTAGCACCTCAACCAAAGATGCAAATTTTTTTTTTTTTTTTTTTACGACAAAGTGAAACCCTACCTGTTCCCTATCACAACCTGCTGCGTGACTTGTAGAAATCAGACAGGCCCCGCTGCCTCGAGGGCTGATTTATATAGGATGAGGCTTTCATGCCCTAACCTGCTTCCCCCACCCCGCACCTTGCTCTGCAGAGCTTCTGCTCTCCCCTGCCATGCCTGTGGCTGGGAGAGAAAAGCCAGACAGCTATCGCTCCAGCAGGCCTGACATCATCTGCTTATCAGGCAGGGTGACGTCTCCTCGTCAGCAGCTGCAGCCTAGGGTCTGCCTCTGTGGGGAGGCATGCAGGCAAGTTAAAGGTGGACACTTAGCGCGTTTATTACCTGCTTATTAGATATCAGGCTCCCATTATGATGAATTGGCTGGGGGATGGCTCCCGCCAGCTCCCAATGCTCAGTAAGGCTTTCTAATTCCATTTTGCAGAGGCTAGGCGAAAGCAAAATCATTTCCAAGAGGAAAGAAGGAACAGTTGTTTTTCTCCTGCCTCCAAAACAATCTGACCCTTTGCCCATTCTCAGCAGGACCTTTTCTTGACGCGTTCCGTCTTTCCTCCTGACCGTGTGAGTGCAAAGGAGATATAGCTGGGAACTGGCAGCTCCGGTGGCTGCAGTCTTCTGTGGCTGCAAGGTGGGCATCTCTGGTGCTCCAGCAAAGGCCCTGCGGAAGGAAGAAATGCAATAGAGGACCACACCACTCGTTACACCCCCTGCACACACCATCATTGCTGTACCACCATGGTGACAGGGCTCCTTGCCAGTCCTTGCTCAGCATTGAGAGTAAACAGCTGGTTGATCTCCAGACAGGGAACACTCCAGCATAGGATGGGTTTTGAAGCAAAACTTTGCTGTCTCCTGAAGGTTTCACAGAGCCCACACAGCAGCCTTCCCCTGCACAAAAGGACTTGTGCCAACCTCTGCAGTACAACACCACGTCCATGAGTCTCCCAGTGGAAAAACAGCAGATGGGGACAGGTATCATGAGGTTAAAAAGTCAGTAGATGGTGCAAAGACTTTTCTGGGAATGGAGACAGGCTTAAAGGACATTCCAGAAAACTGGAACCCACAGAGAGATGTTTTTGCAAGGCAAAATGATCAGGAGATAAGGAAATTCAGCATTGTTTCACAGAATCACTCTTCAGCTCTTCTGAAGGCAGGAGTGAAAACCACAGCCATGAGGCTGATGGCTTTGGGTGCCTTTCCCAAAGGCATGGAGAGCTGTCATTCTTTTTATGATGATTTCTTCCGTATTCCCCAGTTCTGTAGAAACCTGTTCTGTTATCCTTTATCCCTCCCACAGGCCAGATTCAAAACTGCATGAAAGGGCAAAGAGTTCCAAGGATGGTAAAGCTGCATTCTCACTGAGTCACTCCCAAGGTTTGCCGATTTTCACATTCTTGGGCTTTTTCTGCTCACTATGATCAGTGAAAGCAACCCTTGGAGGCTAAGTTCAGCAGAAGTGACCATGCTTTGCTAACTAGAGGTGCTTCATCACTGTCATGGTTTAAGTCCAGTCAGGAACTAAGCCCCACCCAGCCGCTCGCTCACTCCCCTCACAAGTGGGATGGGGGAGAGAATCAGAAGGGTAAGAGTGAGAAAACTCGTGGGTTGAGAGAAAGACAGTTTAATCGGTAAAGCAAAAGCCATGCATGCAAGCAAAGCAAAACAAGGAATTCCTTCACTACTTCCCATCGGCAGGCAGCTGTTCAGCCATCTCCAGGACAGCAGGGCTCCATCACGCATAACGGTTACTGGGGAAGACAAATGCCATAACTCCAAACTCCACCCCCTTCCTCCTTCTTCCCCCAGCTTTATATGCGGAGCATGACGTCATACGATATGGAATGTCCCTTTGGTCAGTTGGGGTCAGCTGTCCCAGCTGTGTCCCCTCCCAACTTCTTGTGCGCCCCCAGTCTCCTCACTGGTGGGGTGAGGAGCAGAAAAGGCCTTGACTCTGTGTAAGCGCTGCTCAGCAATAATGAAAACATCCCTGTGTTATCAACACAAATCCAAAACATAGCCTCATACTAGCTTCTATGAACAAAATTAACTCTGTCACAGCCAAAACCAGCACAATCACCCATTCACCTCTGTTGGCAGGAAAGACAGTCCCATGCTGTCTTTTCACAAGTGGCAGCAACTAAGGGTGGGCAGCGATGCCACACTGCAATTGCTCTGAACAATACAGAGCAACTCCTTGGTTGAGAGAGACAGGTTGTGAAGGTAGTTTGGGGGCCTTTGAGATGGGCAAGTGCCAGTTCTCAGTGGCCAAGCTGTCTGCAGACGAAGCACCCAGCTCTCCGGCAGAGACAGACTTGTTTCTCCCACGAACAGTCCTTCAATGCCAGAGAGAACAGCTCACGAGCTTTCATCTCACTCCAGCTTCACCTGCCAAGGTCCTGCTGACTCTCTTCTGTCTGCTCCCCACTGCACCCTTGCAAAGGAATAGTCACGCAAAGACAGACGGGATGAGGAACCTCGTTCATACAGAGCTGAGTGGCAGAGGGGCTTGCTGTGGAGTTAGCTAGCTCTGGATGCTGCTCTCGCTGCTTGGCAGGAGGTGAACACCTGCCCCTCTTAGGGATGGACTCAGTGCTCAAAGTTTCCTCTCCTCTTCCGTTGCTGGAAGGCCCTCAGCCCCAGCCTGGGGGAGGGCTGCACATTATACATATCCCCACTGAATTGTTACACGTTTCTGCTGTGTTCCTTAGACAGAGGACTTTGCTACCAGCAAGCGGGAGAGAAACTGCCATCTGGGACCGCATGTGCTTTCCAGACAGATGGCTGACTATTCTAGTCGTGTTTTATTTCTAGCAATGGTTCATACAGCAACAGCGCTAGTGTGAAAATGGGATGTGACAAGATGTGTATTGCTCACACCTTCTGTAAAGTTCAGATAAAACCAAGACGTACAGAACGTAAAAATCAATATAATTAGGTAATTAAGAGAAGCAAAACCCCCTGATTTAATGTTGTATTGTGTTCATGTATACTACAGATTGTGTATATATGCGTGATATGGAACATACATATGTATGTTTCCACATTTATGCATGTACACAATGCCAAGTGAATAAAAAATAATGATTGTATACATTTATGCATTAAAATAAACAGTTACCTGTTCCAGCAGGTGTTTCAGACAGAATTTCTGACAACCACCCACTGTTTAACCCTTTAGACTGAAGCGCCGCAGGGCAGGAAATTCCCTCTGTTGTGCTCAAGCAGGACATAGGGCAAGGCCCTGGTTCTGCCCGTGTTCCTTGGGCATTATATCCTGCATTCTGTAATGCAGTCTACAAAGGGTAGTAGTAAGAAGAGCAGCATCACACATGCACAAGCTCTTACTTTATAAGCACTGGTTAAGTTAGGATCATTGCACTGCTTTCTGCAGAGCCAAGAATTCAACCCTGTTGCTCCGAGCAGCATAGGAAAGCACATCCCCAGAGCTTGACACATGCCAATGTACATAGAAATAGTGAAACCCGGCTATAAAACCCATTTCCAAGTTCTTCTGCAGTTCAGGTTGGAATGAAGGCCTGAACTGAATATGTTAAAGGACACTGGTCACACATTTAGAGCTGCCTAGAAGTGGTAGAAGTGGGCTTCCCTTGCGCACAGGAGCACTCTACAGCTCAGCTTAAGAACTCGCACCTCCCACGCACAGGTCTTCATACAGACTCAAAAAGAAGGAAAAAGATGGCAAGAAAAGTTTTCAGGACAAAAGTACCTGTCCTCTGGCTGCCCAAAGAGCCAGTGCAGATGTAATGAGCTTCTGGAAGAGGCTGCTGCTGGACTCAGGCATGTCTGAGGCTGCTCCTTCCATTGTGTCCTGCTGCTTCAGTCTCAAGAGCAGTGAGGGTCCATCCCATTCTGCACCATGTGAGACGATGCAGGACTAAGAGAAGAGGAGCAAATGGGAGAAAGGCATTACTTGATCCACACCTCAACTCACGGACCCCACCCAAAGTCCTGTGCTCATGGGCTCCCAACCCATCTCCTAAGGGGCTCAAGATAAGCAGAGGTGTCCTCTGAAATAGCAATGAGGATCTGTTCCTATAACCAAATGTTTGTTATAATGGGCTAGTGCAGAGCAGTAGTGGTAAGAGACCCAAATGCAGTGTAGCATGCTGGGTTATCAACGCACAAAGTCCCTGTCCCTGTGAGGTTATCAGGAGGGCAAGAGAGAAAGTATGTGGCTACCCTAACATTAAACTGCAGGACTATGGCTCAGTAAGAGTTGGGTGGCAGCTAACACAGGACACTTGTGCACACAAGGCCCAGGATCCTATGCAGGGACACAAAACCATACTTGTAGCTAAGCTTGGGGATGCAGAACAGGGAAAATTCATCTCAAACAAGAGACAAGCCCCATGCTCAAACCATTCGCTACAGGCAGGGATCCAAGCGCGGTCAGACAGACAGGTGAGAAACTGCCACCTCTAGACCCTCCTGTGACTCTGACTCAGCAAATGATTTTTTGCACTTTCAGGCCCCAAAGTAGAGTGAAAAGGACATTACATAGAAACCAGAGCATGTTTGTGGAGTTTTGGCAACAGCTAACTCTGTTTTTTTGTCACTTTGCAGCTCCCTGTGTGTCACTCAAACTGGAAATCTTCCGTCCAGTTCCCATTAGGTGTAGATGTGTTTTCACACTTCTACCTAGCCAGGTACTTTCTGTTCTGCTGATGGTTAATTACCTGACAATGAATCACGCTGCTCAGCAGGGAGGGGGGCAAACAGTGTTGTTATCTAAGCAAGTCATGGAGCAGGGTGGCAGGGAAGAAAATATCCCTGCATCGGGCGGGCGGGCACACACGTACGGGATTCGTGAGGAATAAATTCAGAGAGGAATATCAATAAATCTCCCAGCCTGGCCACTGGGGTGGGAGTTTCTTTTCCCCCTCCCCGCAACAGGGAAATTCTGCTCTTTCCATGGGGGGTGGGAAGTAGCGCAGGGCTGCATTGAAATGTAAATTCACTCAAATTATTAAGCACAAGAGAGCAGCTCCTGCCAGCCCTTTGTTCCACAGTCAGAATGTGTAATCTAGAAGAATAAATATAGTCAGATATCAGCTAAACAAAGAGACCCGGGGCCATGCATATTCAGCGACCCTCTCCCCCAGGACGTCCCTTCCCCCTTTATCAGGGAGGCTCTTTCTGCAGTCAACAATTGTAGATCAAAATGCCCTCATTAACCGGGGCTGAGATGAAAACCTTTTGCTGTTTTATGCTGAGGGTGGGGTCCTTTATTTCTCTTCGGGAGCAGAGATCTCCTTACCCCCCCTCATTTTCTCCTCTGCCCCTTTTCCACCCTGGGAGGACAGGGCAGGGGTGCCCTGAAGCCCACTGGTGCTACACTCCCATCAGACAGGTGAGGTAGCTGCAGGACAAAGTCCCAGGGTCTGGCAGCTAGCGTGGCTCCAAGAACTGCCCTACACCTTGCTGCCATGTCCACCTCTGTGCTAGCAAGGGGAATACCCCCAGGAGAGGGCAGGCAGACTACGGCTCTATGCAGGCTGCCGTAAAGAGGGCAGAAGCCAAATATACCCCCTCTGCCACTTCACAGAAAGGATTACCTGGACTGAGCCTGACAATCAGTGGAGACTCCTAGAGATGCTTAGATAAAAAGACCATCCAGAGCAACAGTTTCTTATGTTTCTTCCCACAAGCTCCTCATCTCCCACAGCAAGGGGAGCTGAAGCCACCCTAGGGGCTCCAGGTCCAACAGCCTTCGCAGAGCTGCAAGTTCTGTGCTGTGATGACTGAGGATGTCCATTACCTCCACTCTCCTGTCATACGAGAGCAGGTGATCACACTGGCATGAAGCCATGCTGGTAACTAGATGGAAAAAGACAGGTCCAGCTTCTCAAAGCCATGCCAGCAGCAGCGGAGACCAGAATATCAAGCAGGCAGCCAAGGATTGCATCTGCCCCAAGCCACAAGGAGAGATGGTTGGAGGCGAAGCAAGCATCAGGCAAGGAGAGGGTGCTCTCCCCACCCACGGCTGGGGTCATTACCTAAACACAGCTTCTCTGACTCCAGTGCTGTCAGTCTTACACCTGTCACTACCACTAAACCCACTGCAAGATTTAAAGATGAGGTGGAGAAGGAGAGGGGAAGAAAAAAAAAAATCAATTTGGCTGTTTTTGAGTTATATGAATATAATAAACCCTGAGTGTCCTGCTTTTGGATGCAGTTTGCGCTTCCAATAACTCAGCAACATATTCATTAAACAAAGAGAGGTAAAAGCAGCAAGCCATTAAAAATAAAGCACCAGGAGAGGGAAGGCCATGCAGGCTGTAAATATCTTTGACTCTTTTTCAACCTCCATTTTCTTATCCCTGCTCATTCGCTAATTGACCTCTAGATCCTGCTTCTCAGAACTGTTTCCATCACTGCACTTTGTCCTTCAACCACAGCTTGCAACAAAGGATCTCAAGCACTCTCTAATGCAGAATAAACTCATACTGTAGCCCTCCAAAGCAGGAGAAAGGGTCCATTCTCACTCATTATCCTAGTGCTGTGATGCAACACCCTCTCTGCACAGCACTACAAAAGTCACAGGACCAAAGATCAGGTATTCCAGGTGAAAAAATACTTCCCGTTTTAATCTGTTTATGCGCTGTGCACAGACCCTCTACACATACATAAGAAATGCCCATGTTCTGGTATTTCAGCTTCATTGCATGAAGTCTACCCATAGCTACAGAGACAGACTCTTTTTTCTGACCCAGATGGAGGCATTCTGGCCACAGGGCACTGCTCCCTATCCTGATCCGACCAGGACTTAACTCCAGATGGCAGGCACCAGAGCCTCACGAGGTGATCTGGACTGAGGACCAGCACACATTAGCACTGAGCCATGTGGAAAGGGTGCCCCGCTCCATGAGAGCCCATGGATTTCAGCACTACTCTACAAATCCTGAAAAGGTTGAGCCTATCACATGTAGACTCTCCAGGCCTAACTCCAGGATCACGAACTTCCCAGCGTGGCTGCCCTGAGGTTGTCTCTAACCCAGCATCTGAAATCCGTCTTAATCTTGTCCAGTCTGAAGGGCCATCCTTAGTATCAGGTGTTTTAACTCCCAAATTAAATATTACATCCTGCCCTGAGATCTAACCCAGCATCTGAAATCCGTCTTATCTTGTCCAGTCTGAAGGGCCATCCTTAGTATCAGGTGTTTTAACTCCCAAATTAAATATTACATCCCATCACATGCCACAACAGAGATTCAGAAGACAGCACCTGACTGGCTCACTACCCTGCAAAAAAGTCTCCCTAACAGCTTGGGATAGATCTCATGCTGATATGGAAGGAAGTGGTTACTCAGCAGGAGGCTCAACTCCATCTCTGCAGCATCTGGTTCTTCTCTGGAGTTCATCATCCTCTGTGGGGTTCTTCACAAGTTTTAGAAGCATCTCAGAGCATCACCCAATATGACAACAAAACAGCAAGTGAGACTTCCCTCACATTTCCTCTGATGAGGAAAAATGCTTGCTGAAGGAGGCAGTCTTAAGTTTGGTAAGGGCATAAGTTTTTTTCTGCCCCAAAACAGAAGTGATGGGATTCCTCTATTCCTTGCCTGCAGGCACTCAAAATGCCACGTTTCCTCCTTTCCATGGGATTTAAAAGAGCAGCCTTCTCATGTTCTTAATCCCTCCCAAAGCTCACAGCATATGGCAGTTTTGAAGGAAATTGGGTTAAGACCATAAAGGCTATTAGAGGAGTTTTGCTAAGTACTGGCTCTGCAAGAAAGAAGCTACAGGAGAGGAACAGCCTGGGGATGTTGCAGACCTTACTGGGCCTTGGAGAGCAGAAAGCAGGGCCAGGAGCTCCATATCATATCCCCCTTTGACAAGTCATCTGCACCCAGTCCCTGCTAATGCTGAGCAGCAGAACAGAGAGATCAGACAAGCTCATCTCCCCGTTTTCTCTGAGAAAAAGAGATGTTCAGTGCGAGCAGAGAGGAAGGATGATGCATCCCTCAAGGTCCTTATCTCCCACATGGCCCAGGGTTGATGGGGAGCAGTTCATGCAGCCTCTCGCCTCAGGCATGGCACATGACATTAGTTAGTTCAGCTCAGCCCAGCCTGAGGAAGGACAAAAACCTCGAAAGCAGAGATGTCCAGAGCCATTCTTGCAGGTGTCAAGGAACTGCTCTCAGCCAGCCATCACCCATCCATGTAGCAGGCAGGTGATTGACACTACAGTTCTTTGGGTTAAACACAGAGTTTAAGTAGCCACTTCTGTATGGCCACTACCAGTATGCTAGACAGAAGTCCCCTCCATACAGCCTTCTGCTGCAGGGAGGGGACTTGCCACAGCCAGCAGCTTTCACTCAGCAAGCCTGTTTTTAACTACAAATCAGTTAAAGTGCCACCTTCTTCCCCTAATAACCACAGTTTTTCTCTCACTGTGCTTTTACAATGATGCAGCTCAACTGGGTATAAATCAGAAAAGGAGAGCAGAATCTGGCCTCAGTTACTTACATTTTGCCCCCTAATCAAAGCCACACTTGATCTGGAATCTCCTTTTCCATCTACTCATTCACTGGTACTAAGAGATATTTTCAGAACAGCACATTACTTGGGCAGTTTCACACAAGACTTCTTGTGCTCTATTTTCCAGGATAGCCCAAAGGTTAATCAAATGCTACTTATCCCCAGATACTCTCTGATCCATACACAGGTATATGAACTCACCCACAGATTTGACACAAAACCATTAGAGAGAAAAAAAATTGAAGGCCTCTCACTTTGGCTTATCAGTGAATATTAATTTCTATTGTCATGCAGTTGACTTGTAAATCAACTGGATCATTAACTCAGACCTTTTGTGCAGTAACATTACAGGATGTTGCAAGTTATTTAGACACCACAGTCTTTCCTACACTCCCACTGCTTTGAACGCAGAGTTCTGCTTCCAGTGAAAGAGGGACACAACTCAAGTCCACGCAAATACAGGTAACGCTCAATGTGACAGCTGCGCTGCTGTGACTGTACTGGCTGGCTGCATGGCATTTGCCAAAATAACCACACCATGCTAATCTTTCCAGCCAAATAGTGCCTTCTGCTAGATAGCTTATTCCCCACATGTACTGGAATAGCAGGACTAATGAAAGACCTGTTTCTGCCAAGACAAAGGTGTCCACTATAAGTTTACAGGTCTAGGCAAAAGACTGAAGTTTTAACTAAGGATTTGTGGCTCTGCTGAGACTGGACTGCAGTTTCAGGGAGTGAACAGATCTATATCGATTTACAACACCGGAAGGCTCAGCCTGTCTGTTTCATATCTATTAATAATAAGTATTGACTATAATAAACCAATTGAGAACATACCGCTGGATCTCCGTCTGCTGTGAATACTGACTTAGCGGAATGATGTGAAGCACAGTTTGTTCGCTTCCCTGGCTCTTGCTGCCATGGATGTCCCACCTTGTCAAACCTGTATATTCCTGACCATTCTTCTGAAGAAAGGCACAAGCAACCATCGTCTCTGCTGGAAGCTCTCATACGATTTTTGTCTAGAGAGAAGCAACGAAATTAAAAGCCAAGGTGTTTTCAAGCAGTAAGGAATGGCAATGCTAGTAAGATGCTAATTCACCTGTGCCAGTTGCTGCAAATTGCGACCTATAGGATTTTATAGAGATTCATACAAGGAGCTGAGCATTTTCAGCCAGCTCTCCTTGTCTGGGAATGGACTTGGTGCAGACGTGCTCAAAGCCAGGTCAGGATCAGCTGGTCTCAGTGGTTCAGCCTTGGTGCTACAGTGGTGCAGCCCTATGCCTCCTGCCAGAGGCCTGCCCAGGAGAGGATGATACCCCTCTACAGGAGGGCACTTGTGTGTAGCAGCAGTAGTTTAACCTCCAGTACAGCCAAAAGGGGCCCAATGAGCTTCAGAATGGGTTTTCCCTGCAGTGCTGCTACTCAGACCAAGTTTGAACCAGGACCCACACAACCACCACTTGTCCACCTACAAGGCATGCCTGATATGCTGCCATTCCAGCAGAGTATGGCTGAGATGGACTCACCTGCAGAGCCCACGCACACAAGGAGGTTTCTGTTCCTGCTCATGCACAGTCAGTTCAGTTCATGTGTGTGGCTAGGAAGGGCCATGGCATACAGCCTCCCATACCCCACCCAAAACACTGTACAGTCCACGTAAACGCAAACATTGGCCACTGCTCCTGTATGTGCTCCCCTCCCATAGCATCTCACTTTCAGGAGGGCCATGTTACCCAAAGGTATGTCTGCTTCTGTCTTGTCTCATTCCTCCAGACTTGCAGACAGAAAGAAGATAACATCACCTACAAGTCCATGCCCCCCTCCGCCTTACACCATCACTATTACACTGCCTTGGCTGCTACTCTGCTGCTCAACGCTACATACATTTCTCCTTTCACAGACAACCACCAGGACTAAAATAAGAGATGTCTACTATGAATAAGGCTATGCCAGGGACAAGGAATGAATGAAATGGAGGACCTGCAGATTAAGGCTGAGGGGGATTTGCAGAACGTGTCGGTAGGTGCATGGGGCAAGAGTTAACTGCAGAGAAACAGAGCTCAACCACGCTGTCCTACTCTCCTCTAGGTACATCTGTTCAGTCCCTCACTTGCAGAAGCCTAGTGTTGTGCTTTTGAGAGAACAGCCTGAGGTACTACAGAGCAGGGTAAGAGTTGGACACGATAGAGAGAAGGTGGCTCTGGAGAAGCGAGGGGGTCTCCATTTCCAGTTCAACAGCGACCTCTGGTCTCAGCAGACTGAAACGCACAAGCCTCTTCTCATCAGCTCAATTTAGGGACACCTTAAGACAGATCATTTTGGTCTGTTTTATCTATGGGGAATAAGGACACATCTTTCACATGTGGGCAACCACCGTGACCTTCAAATCCCATCAGATGGAGCCAAGGGCTTCACAGCCCAAGCAGTTGTTAAAGCATCCTAGGATTTACCTTCTCCTAGTTGGCTGATATTTAACCAGATGCCAAGAGAGACAAGGACACCTGGTTTCTAAATTGATTGTTTTCAGCATATCCCAAGAGGGTATATGGATATATATACGCTCTCACACACAAAGACTTGCACGAAAACTCTTAAACAGAGCTATGTAACTAAGACAAACCAAAAGGTGCAGCTACAAAACATACCAACTGCCCCCAAGGGCTGGGGGAATTAACAAGTGCAGTAGGAGACCTGCAATTCCGTGATGCAGGACTCCAATACCACAGACAGCAAGTTAGTCTGCTGTCCAGCCCGCAGAACCATTCCTAATAGACCAAAGCTAAAAGATCCGTCTCACCTCAAGACAGGGCGTTAGTCCTCTCTGCAACTCTCTCCTCCGCTGGTCTTAACTCACACTTTCACATCACAAGTTATGGGGTGTCTAAGATTCTTTTGATAACCCACAAAACATCAAGCCAGATCACAGAGATGCCCACTCTCACAGCAGCTGAGAGGGGAGAATCCCATAGGAAATCCCACCTGTGACATGACAGGGGTCCAGCACCAAGATCTGCAACTAGGCTGCAGAAACCAATGACGCAGTTCTCACTCTAGCAACTCACATAAAGCCACGTGGTCCTTAGGAACCTGGCATGCTGCAGAATACCTTCCCTGTGTGTCCTGCATGGGAATGATCCACAGGAAACAGGGATTCAAGCACAATGGGGTTTCTTGCCTCATCCACGAGGATCAGCAGGCTAAGTGGTTTTCTCTTGCTGGGAACTGAAGGATGCATGTGCCCACGGTAGCACTTCCCTGGTGCCAGCTGTGCCTCTCCACCCCAGCACACCCACACACAGCAGTAGATCCACTCCAGCCACTCCTACCACTTCAAACACTGCGGTGTCCCGTGCCCAGGAAGAAAAAAGCCCCAAGCTTTTGAAGATCTGTTTTGGGCTAAACTAAGACAGCAAAGTGAGAATCCCAGACCTCGCAAGCTCCGGAGATGTTTTAAAGCTCCCCAAAATATTAATAATAAGCTAAATATCCTAACAGTATAAGATGAAACAGTTTTTAGGACTGTACGTGACCTCTGCATGGGAAGGCTCCACTCTGCTCCTCTCTCCATGCACACTGACACAACTGTACTGTTAAGTCATTGTGACAATTCTTAGAAAAAGCAGCAAAGAAAATGAAGGCCAGTTTAAAATACCTGCTCAGCTATAGATAAAAATCAAGCTAAAATTAACCGTTTTGAGTAAGACAGAAGATCCATTAAGTAACTTTAAAACTGCTGCAGCCAAGAGTGTCCAAAGCTTGCAGAAAACACAAAGAAGTTTCCAGGCACACAGGTCTCTGCAGCTCCTGAGGATTTTATGTGCTCTCCCCACATACAGTTAAAAAAAAAAATTGACAAACATTGCCTTACCTATACAAAACATAAGTTTATATACAGTGTCCCTAGGGAGTACTCGTATCAACTTCAACAGCTGCCTTCAGGAAAGTTTCTCTCATACTTTTACACCTTTGTATGGCTTACCTACTGCTCTGTTTATATTCACAATATTATTCAGTTGTGTTCACAGGACTATACCTGCATCAACACCCCATTCATACAGAGCTCCAGACAAGCAAAGGGTCCAGAGACCAAACAAGGGCAGAGATCTGCAACAGGTGCAGTTGCAGTTCAGCCAAAAGCACTTATGCACAGACTTCCACATGTGTTTATATACGTTACTATCTAAAGATCTTACATAAACCAAGAGCTTACAGGTGGATACATTAGTAAAAATGAGGATATTAACCCTTCTTTCCTGGTTTGTCTAAGAGATGGTTTGTCAGGTTTGCTATTGTATTCCTGGATAAAACATTTCCAACAGCAGACCATACAAACAGCATGCAGCATCGCAAAGTACCTCTGTGCTCAGCAAAAACACCTCAACTACAGTCTCTGCAATTGCTTCTTGGGTAAAACCTGCACATCATCAGCCAGTCAATCCTTCTCCTTTCCTCTGTCCCCAAACACTAGTGATGTGACCCTGTTGGGTGCCTGGCCTCTAGGGCAATGGACAGCCCAGACATGGACTCCCACCAAGGGCCTAGAAGCAAAAGGCTCAGTATCCCTTTAGTCTTTCAGAGCTCCACAGCCAAGGTAACATGTTCTGCTTCACTAAAACCAAGAGCTTCCTGAGGTAGTCGTGCCCTTGTCTCAACAGCCCTCACAATTTCGAATGGGAACAAGTTTAGGTGCATTAGCATCCATTCAATTTTCAGCACTTAGACTTCATAAGTCTCCCCATTTTGTCACTCTTAATATTTATAAGACATCTAGCAAATGATTGATTTTCCTTCGGACCTCTTGTCATTCACAGTTGCTTATCTCCTGCATGTAGGGGGCAATCAACAGATTTATAGCAGCCCATAAAAGTTGTTACCAAAAGTACAGTTTCTTTTTGTGTGCGATAATTTCTAATAACTCTTATGCATGATAGCAATTACTGACAAAAGTCAGCCTCTGTTAATAGAGTTTATCTCAGTTCATCATATATCCTTTGTCAGTGGAAGCATTTTGACAAGCCTGGGGTTAATTAAAACCAAGAAGACAATAAAATACACCTAATCAAACATTACAGGTACAGAAATCAATTAGCAGATTTATGGTACTTTGGAGCCCTCTATAACGTGCAAAATTCAAAGAAACTGTCAGTTCCATCCCCCCAAGACAGTGTAATTGAATTTCTAATTGAAACTATTTTTCAATAGGTAACACAATCTGCAAAGTTTGATTTGCATTAAAGTGGCATCTGCAGAGGACAGAGAAATCTAAAAAAATAAAGAAATCCCATGCCGCTCCCATTATTACCAGCAATAATTATTATTATTATTTGCATATTTAAAATTTTGCAAAAGCCCTTTAGAATCAATGGAGTGACCAATTCTTTGCCAAGACAGCTCTAGACACTAAGATTCCTGTAGAAAGAGTTCATTTGGATCAAAAGGGGAGGGAAAAAAAGAAAATTCAGGGTGGGCAGAAATAAGAAATAAGGTGGGCAGAAAACTGGTGGGGCCTGGTGATCAGCAGAACAAAGTCCAACTGATGGCCCGTTACTGGTGGCATCCTTAAGGGATGGGCACTGGGACCAGTATTGTTGAATAGCCTTATATGATGGGACAGAGCAGTCTCAGCAGGTAGGCGGACAACACCAAAACAGCAGGGACAAGTCCGTATGCTGGAGGACAGGGTTGCTTTTCAGAGAGAGTCCAGCAGGTTGAAAGGAATCTCATGACATTCAGAGGCAAATACCTTCACTGGGCTGTTTCGTTTTCTAGCTGTCTTTCAGTACAAAGCTTCACACAAGCAATGCAGCTATTGCCAATTTGGACACATTAGCCATACAGATCTTCATAGAAGCACAAAGAAATTCAGGTTGGAAGGGACCTTAAGGACATCACCCAGCTCCAAACTAGATTTTGTTCCAGGACGACAAGAATAACAAAATAGATTTTAAAAGGCCACAGTATAAAAACCCAGAGCCTATTGTTACACAGTGTTTATCTCTGAAATGCAATGAGACAGAGAGCACATATGCGCACAAATATATAGTCTAATTACATACAGTACTGTTCAGTATATATTATCTATATTTTACATTGCTTCATTTCTTCTGCTGCTCATAAGATATAGCTAGGAGCTATCTCTCAGTAATTTACTGGGAGATCGGAAAGACTAGGAATGAAAAAGTCAGAAGAAATGAAGATACAAGGCCAACATAAGGCTTTCCAGTACTTGCATCTCTTTCTGTGTAGTGAACCAGATTATTTTAACTTCTGATTTTAGCACTCAGATACCTAGAATCTGATATAAACAAAAGTACCGTTATTTAAAGTGGAATATTAACTATTCATTTAATATTTATTAAAATAATCATTAAAATTTTAATGTTCTACGATGAAACAAAAAAACCCCATGAAAATTGTTTTTATTCAAATACCACTCTGATGCTAGCAAGTCCAAACTCCATCTAGCTGGGTCCTGCTTGATGACAACCAAGAAGAGAACCTGAGCAGAAATAAAAATAGAAGACATTAGGCTTTTAAAAAAAATTCTGGTCAAAACATAACAGCAAAGAGTAAAGAATGAAGCAAGAGCAAAAAACGGGGCTTTCCAGTGATTTTTCTCCTATTTTAAGGAAACCGTGGACAAATGGACAAGGTCCTCAAATTCCACCCAGTTTTCCAGAGAGGACATAGTCCTGACTGCACACCTCCCTGGTCCACGCACCTTTCTCATGCTAGGTTAACCCCCTGTTTGTTTTACTAATATCTCAGCAGCATCTCATCTGGAAGAAAAGCGCATGCAGAGAGCACATCTACAGTAGCTTCACAAAGCGCTAAACCTTATCCGAGAGAGGAAAGGCATTCCCAGGCAGCCGTCTCTGTAGGATCAATCAACAAGTGAGGCACAGGGGCAGGGATCCTACACAGGGAGAACAGCCACCTGTAACAGAGATCTACTTTACAGAAGGAGAGATTCCCTGTATTACCAAAAAGACAGCTTTTCATCTGGATATCACTCAGTGTGAAATTAAATCCTGGCACATTTGGGAAATGGTCCATGGAGAGGTGATTAATTCTATTAGAGGATCTGGAGGGAACTCACTCTTATTTCATTTGTTAAGGAACAGAAAAGGAGTCCAGAATTCAGATTGTAGCACAGTTTCTTCTGGAGCTGATCCTTGAAACTGTCACTTTCATTGACAGGGTTACTATTATGTGGCTGGGCTTATAAGAAGTGCACTTTAAACTCTGCATTTCCTACCATTTTGGAAGTTTGAGGGTGTTGCTCTGGCTCTCCCTCCCCTCCCATAGTGGCTCCATGTAGATGTACCTGCAACTGGGCATTTCCTGGTACTGCAGCATTCACCTCCCTTATTTCAATAGGATAAAACAAAGGACTGTCCTGTTTTTGCAGCTTACACTGCCCCTCATTAAAAGCTTTCTGGTGGTCCCAGTACGCCCTTCATAAAAGAACTGATCTGAGATGCCAGTGAAACATCACCTTGCCATCAAATATAGGAAAGGAGCTGTTTTCTGGTTTGGTTGGTTTTATGTTTGTGGTTTTTGTTTTTGGTTTTGTTTTTTTTGTTTGTTGTTTTGTTGGGTTTTTTTGTTTGTTTTTTGTTTTTAATTTCCCTTCCTCATCTTTCATTCCCTTCCACTATGAGCACATCTTTTTGCATACTCTGTTCCTTGTATGTTTACACGCACTGCCTGTTCCAAAAGGAACAGAGGATTTCTGGCATTGAGAAGTGAAACCCTTTAGTTATCACTAAAGGCAGCTTTCAGTACCAGCCCCCACTGGAATTTGCTGGCAAAGTAGAACAAAACAGGTAGCAGGGAACAGGAGCTAAGTGAAGATGAGGAAGAGGCATGAAACCATCTACCCACACAGGCTGTAGGAACACAGGGCAACCGGGAGGTAAGAGAAAGCTCAGCTTTGCTGAGTTAAGAATAGAAGCAGATGGAGTTGGGGGACCAAAGGACACATCCAGTGGGTCCAAGGTTTTTTTCTGGCAAGCCGATATGTGAGCATTGAGCATTATAGCTTATGGTTAAGGTTTTCCTGGTATCAGCTTAATTCTCCCCTGCTGTAAATGAAGTTTGGTCTTCTCCCTCTGTATGACTTGTCATTATTTATCCCACAGGTCATGATTTCCCAGCTTTTTTCTCATTTTTTGCTTTTGAAATGCAGCATGCAAAGCTAGATACATTCTGCCAGCCTGGACTTCACCAAGTAACACAGTAGTCGTATTTCTCCCCCTACCCCACAACTTGCACATGACGCTGCTATTAATACTTCCAGGAATAAGATTTCTTTTTAAAGGACCATCACTGACTCTCTTAGCTGTGATTCACTACGAACTCAAATCCTTTCCTGCAGTAGTGCTTGCCTAGGCAGTTGTTTCATATTTTTAATCAGATGTTTCCTCCCTAAAGGTAACGTTTGTCATGAATTTTATCTTATTAATTTTGAACCATTCCTTCAATTTGTCTAGGTCATTTTGAACTCAAAGCCTGCTCTACAGAGTGCTTGTAAACTCACCCCCTAATGGCATCCTCCTCGGGCATTGTAAGATATGCTTTCCTGTACGAGCCAAGGTATTAATGGAGGAGAACTGTACCACCCAGTGTAGAGAGCTTGCAGGACTTGAAAAAATCACTCTTTGACAATATGCCAAAGACAACTGTTCTTTGAGAAAGGTTCTTCCAATCAGTGTGATCCCACTTCCTAAGCAAATTCAGTCCGTGCTGCTTTTTACAGAAGTGTCCTCAAGGATAACACCAAGAACTACAGTCAACAGGCATTGCACCCACTACCCCATCACCCACCCGGCAGCTATCCAGCCCAGAAGGAAGATTCCCCTTGGATGATCCACACTCAAAAGGAAACAAGCTCAGAGTGCTTTCCTTCCCATCCAAATCATCGTAGCTTGATCCTTCCTATCTGGCAGTTCAAAAGCCTTCAGGACCCACTCTGAATCCCAGTGGCATAGACCCTTCTACACCCAAAGCACCGGATACCAACCCAGACTAAACTCTGCTTTTTTTGTTTCAAAACCATCTGATAGCAGTGCAAAAGTGCCAACACAGCAAACACTGACCAGCTATTTCAAAACCATCTGATAGCAGCGTGAAAGTGCCAACACAGCAAACACTGACCAGCTGACACATCTCTACTGATACAGGGCAGGACAGCTCAGGCAGAGCTAACACGTGCTCCACAATATGTTCACTGCTGTTTTAAAACAGAAGATTACACCAATGCCCCATTCAGAAGATGTCAGACTGTGTTGGCACATGGTCACAATGTGTTGTTACATGGTAATTTTCCCCTCAGCCCAAATATCACTAGCTAACGTTGTGGCCAGCCACTGCAAGGTAATCCCAGGCAGAAAGAAAATCCAAAATTCTTTCACTATTAAGTCTGTACAACGTAAGATTTTTTTTTTCCCCTTGCGTTTCAGCTTTTTGCCTGGCTGCAAGGAGACAGGGGAGGAATACATAAAAAAAGGTACATAAAAAAATGCTTTCTTAACAGTAGCTGCAAATTCACCTGTCTCCTCAGTGCTGATACATTTTTCTTCAAAAGTTTGCATCCTTTGACATCTTTGCAGTCCCTCCATGTTCCTGCTGCTGTTTCTCAGCAATAGATAAGAAAACTTCAAAACCTTGCTCTGCACTGGCAATAATGAGATTCGAAAGAAAAGATTTTTTTTCCAATCTTTCCACATAAAAAAGGCCTGAATCAGAGCCCAGCAGTGCACAAATATTACTCATGTCATTGACACTAAGAAAAGGGGAGCTGTGAATAAAAAATCTTAAAAATGAACACAAGGAGCATTGTTTGCATATCAGAAAAATTAATCTACATAGAGAAGTGTAAGAGCCTGCAATTCAGAAAGCAAAGAATTAGGACAGCCCAGCTGAGAATAATTTTCTAGCCAGTTAATTTAATTGCATAAATCATTCCTTTGTTAGCAATAAAGAGATATAATTAAAATGAGATTGCTTCTCATTTCTATTCTCTGGAAACTAAAGGAATTGATTTTGGGGAAAGCATTCTTCCAAATACCAGATCGGCAAATTACATTTACCTTTTTAGAAAGGCTAAATTATTTTGCGCTAATATCATGGAGGGTTTAATTAATTATAGATCTGCCATATGATCTTAAAGAAATAATTTACTTAATGCCCACAGAACAGAAGTTTGTAAGTGTGCGTATCCCTCTGATAGATGGTGTGCAGATTTTTACAAACAGGTCAGAAGTTGAACAGGTGGCTGTCAGGAGAAATATGAGGAAATATAATAAATGTTTAAAGATGGGGGATGGTTTGTTAAGAGATACTAAAGTACAGCTTCCTATTTATTGGCACATACCTGCATTACTGTTTTTTGAACCCCTCTGAACTGATTTTCTTTTAAATATTATAATGATGGTTGTTTGCTATTCACAAATCTTCAGGGCTCAATAAGCATTAACAGGTTAATAACAGAACAACAATCATGAAGCCCACCTATCAAAACAGAATATTGCTTTTGCTGAATATTGCAGGGGTTGGCCACAACCAGGCCCTTAACAATGCTGTAACACAATACATCTAAATACAGAAGGCCTATGGCCGTGCCTCTGTCATACTGTACATCAGACTTTGTAGGCTCTGCTTTCCCCTCACAAAGCCACAAAGAATCACAGAACTAGGGAGATCACGCAAGGTATTGAATTCTCTCTTCTGCACTTATGGCCAGCCAGGCAACACATCTTAAACAGAAAAGACCAAAAATAGCCTATGCTACATGACATGCGTACCACACACCACAGCACTTTGCCCAAAGACCTAAGACCTGCAGTAAAATCAAAGGCCATAACATGCGACAAAGCATCACCAACACTCCAGCTTTCACCAACACAAATACAGAAGAAATAAGTAGAAGTGTTCCTAGACATAGCTAAGAGTCTTCCTGAATCTTCATATGTCCGCAGCTCATATGCCCTGCTAGAAAGGGGTGTCTGTCATTGTCATCTGATGGGAACTCTGAAATTTAGTAGTCAGTTT
The DNA here is from genome assembly GCF_000690835.1 of Fulmarus glacialis. Taxonomy (NCBI): domain Eukaryota; kingdom Metazoa; phylum Chordata; class Aves; order Procellariiformes; family Procellariidae; genus Fulmarus; species Fulmarus glacialis. Next base: position 152,015 of record NW_009186367.1, read on the forward strand.
AGCACTGAGTTTGCAAGCAGGACGCACCAGCTGTCCTCAAAATAATGTCATGCTAATGGGGAAATACCAAAGGTCTATACTAACACCCTGTCTGTATCATGTCCAATTCCTATGGATTCCGGGGAAGAAGAAAACCTCAGAAGCTTAGTTAATGGATAAAGTTGGCAGGGTGGAGAGGGACTCTTTTCTATATACAAGGGATGACCAGGAGAAATCCTCCATCACAGAACTCATGCCATGAACAGCGACACAAGTTCTTCTAAACCTCTCCTCACCAGACTGAGTTTCCTTCTATAGGAGTCTCCTCTTCAGCGGTAAGATTCCTTCCATGGTCTTAACCAAGTGCCTTCACTAGGCAGATTGCAAACTAGTTTCCAAATTTCATTCCTTTGAAGGTTAGAACTCTTCTACCCCAAATGCAGTTATAAAGGTATATACATAATATACATACAGCATCATTTGGGGGACTTGTCTTCTCCCACCACACTCTCCTTGTAACTAGTTACCATGCAGGAGACCTCAGATACAATGGTGAGACAGTGGGGAGGGAAAAAAAACCACAAACCAACCAACCAAACTTTTCATCTTCCATTAATAGCCAAACAGGCTAAAAAGCAGGAGGAATGCAAGGAAGAGCTAAACGACCTGAACAGTTAAATCAGCTGCACTTGGCTTCTGCTCAAGCAGCCTCAGGCACTCTCCCTGGCCAGGCAAGCATCAGTCTCATGAATACTTCGAGTGAGTTACAAATACCACACTGTCAGAGAGGGGCAAGTCGGGCAGAGGTCTTTCATATCCACTCCGGACTTCTCTCTACAAGAAAGGAAGAACAGACACTCCTTCCTACATTTTTGAGACCACTAGTCATTTCATGCTGCCCACTTTCTCAATTGCCCTTTTTAATCAGGGTAGAACTGCCACCCTTCCACTTCCTTCCACAAGAGGCTTCCCCTGCCATCACGGATTCCCAAATCTGGTGCTCTTCAAACAAAGGATGGACTGCTAGGTACAAATTTAAGTCAGACTACTTTGATGAACTCTCCAAAGATCCACAGAAAGTTTTCTACAGATCTCAGACAGGTACTAAGCTCCATCATTTCCAAGGAGAACACACCCTTATGCAGTAAATCCTGCAGGCTATGGAACATCTCAGCAATGTACCTGCCTGGCAACTCTGCTCTCAGTACCAGCTTAGCCCATCCTCTCTGGGATCTGCAGGAAACAGAAGCTTCCCAGGATCAGCGCAGCCAGTAAGTCATTCCTACACACAGCCCATCACACACACACTGCCTCTGCCTCGTAAGCTCTTCCTTTTCTACGTGCTTTGGGACAGGGGGAGCAGAACAGGAACAGCCTTGTCCCAGGAACATCATTCCCCATGCAGACCCCCATTGCATAGGGACAGTACACTCATCACTAGAGAGGATGCTGTGAAGGATGGCAGGTAAGCTGAGAAAAGAGAGGGTTTTGCATGCAAGAGTTAAATAGCAGATAGATTAGATCTCATCATTTGATATTTCCAGGAAAAGTATTGTGTTGCTATGGAAACCCCAATATAACCCGGGTTTTCCCTCCTTTTGTCTGTTCTTTTTCTACAAACACTGGCCTCTCCCAGTCCCCTCCAGTGGGGCTTGCAGCTCACAAAAACAATTTTTTTTCTAATGTCCACTTTTCTTTGCGAGTATTTTTTTCAATACATTGTCTTTCACAATATCAACTGCCACAACCTCCAAACTCTTCTTTTGCAATAAGTACTGTATAATTTGCTACCCATTAAGAAACTCAGCTCCTAGGCATGTTGCTCTTTCTGCATGGGGAAAAAGGGAGAAAAGCCTCATAGTAATAAAACTGAGCCTTCTTGGGCTTCGTTCAGGGAGAAACCACATTTACAACCTCCTTTCTCCCAGAGTCAGCAACATGCACCTCCAGTAATTGTGTTTGAGTACTTGTAAGGACCTGCCTCACTCTAGGCATTGCAGGTGTTTATTTCCAAATTGCAACAGCTCTGCCTGCAAACTTTCTGTGTAGAAAATGAGACCAAAACCAAAAAGCAACTTAAAACCCCTAGAAATGGACTTTGTATTTGCAGTAGGGTCAGACAGCCAGATCAAAGCAAGGAACATCGCAAGAAACAAAGCAAGGTCCTGTGGATTCTTCCGTGTTGGATAGCCCAGGCCTCATCGGTGACTATACCTGTACAACTTGAGGATGCCAGACGAGAATCTAGCAATACTACTACAAACTGGCAAAGAATCACGTACAGACAGCGACACTGGCAACACCCTGGAAGGGTCATTTTACCTTACCTGTCACACTGTCTCTTTTAGATTGTCAGCACTGTAGGGCAAAGACCATCAGGGACTGTTATAGAACACAGAGCACAGCAAGAGCCAAACCTGATTCTAGCCTGTTGGCACTACAAAAGCAAAAGTGACACAAGGTGATAAAGCATGAGAGGAACAAACCCAACCCAATCCCCACCAAGTCATGCACACACACAGAATAAAAACTTGGTCTCTACCTAGCAAGACATCAATGCAGTTTTTAAGAACTGCTACTGGGTTTTGCCACTCTGGAGTCAGCCTACTGTTATCGAGCAATAGACTGCAGAACAGCAAGAGAGCACCCAAACCTTTTGGGGCTGAAGAAAGAGCAGTGCTGATACATACCTACCATTTATTTTCTTACATCCACTGGCATCAAGAAAGTCCACCATAATCAATATTCTGCAAGCATTTTCATAGAAATATTACCACCAAAAATACCACAAATTAAAAAGGTCCCTTGAATGCCACAGAAGAGAGACCAACCAAGTGTGAAATGCTATGGAGTTTCATCATGTCACATATAGTTGTCCCCATTTAAAAGGTCTCAGGAAACAGTGTTCCCTTTTTAGCTTTGGAAAATGAGGCATTTTGCAGGCAAAGAGAATTTGGATATTCAGCTCAAAGTTTCCCTTGTTTTTATTCCCAGGTATCTCTAACCATTTATTTTACTGTATTGTAATATGAAGGATTAATGAGTCTGATGGAAACATCAAGAGAATCTTTCCAGAAGGAAAAGGTCCCTCTAGATACAAGACTTCAACGCACAGGAGCATTTATCTGCCAGATTCCATTTGTTTGTTCTGTACCTCACAACCTCATAATTTACACACACACACACTTACTTCACATCATCAAAACAGATCCCTGTATATGCGCCTTTCACACTCAGTCCTAATCACCTGCACAAACTACAGGGAAGTGACACCAAGTGCAGGCTCTATTATCTCCTTTCTCCAGACTAGCTCTTACTTCAGCAGCATAAAGGGTCGTATCCTTAGATGGAAACATCTGTCAGTAAGCTTTGGAGACTCAGCGCCAGCTAAAGGTGGCTTCAGTGCCTGAGCAAGCCTTACTAAAGGTAAAGAGGCACTTCAAAGCTGAGTCCCGCTACTGTATAACGCAACATGATTTCATGGGTACTAGCGACCTCAAAACACCCTTCATATCCTCCAGCTGGAAGACAACACCAAAAAGGACACAGCAGTTGTTTGGATGGTCTTCACGCAAAACTGACCTTCAGTTGTCTGAAATCTTCATATAAAAAGAAGTTTTAACTTTTCGTTTACCTGGTCCTGGCTAGTCCTAGAATATATGAACGTCAAGCTGCGAAGTTGTTATTCCGGTGCCGGAGATTCATCAAGTTTCCTTTGACTTCCTCAGCAAAGCTGTGGCAGAAACACAACGCGAATTCACCACCACTATCTGTGCCAACAGCCCCACCAAGTGGCCAAACACACCTACATCGCCTGTTCCCACTCATCCTACAACCAAAGCAGAAACGTCTCACAAACTGTTGAAAAATACAAAACTTGCTCACCTAACCCAGCCCTACTCTTTGCCCAAAGCCTAACAGAAAGAGGGCTTCCGAGACAGAGTTCTGAAGATCTTCTTTCCAGCAACACTGTGGAGCAAAGGCAAAACAGGGGAGTGAAAAAGAGGCTTCCTTCCTTCACAAGGAAAGAAGCAGCAAGACATACAAGCAGGGGAAGAGGTGTCACACAGCCTCTTAAAAGCTTTGTTCATGTTCACATATTGTGCCAAGCCATAATCTAAGTTGCCCACCCACTTCCCATCTTACCCATTACTACTTTTTCTACTTGCAAAGACACCAAAGTTGGTTTAAATTCTTCCACTTCCCATCTTACCCATTACTACTTTTTCTACTTGCAAAGACACCAAAGTTGGTTTAAATTCTTCCACTTCCCATCTTACCCATTACTACTTTTTCTACTTGCAAAGATACCAAAGTTGGTTTAAATTCTTCAAAAAATTGGAACAAAGCCCTGTTCTCCCTCTGAGACAACATATCTTCATCGGCAGGAGGCACTTACCTTCCTTTTTAATAGTTTATGGCATGGAGTCTGTGCAAAGGAAGGATACCCACAAATTACAGGAAGTTCAAGCTGTGCTGTCCATACATATCTTCTGGACGTTCATATGTCTGAGCTTGTCAGAGAGGGTATTTTCACCTCGGTGTTCATGTACAGCACTTTCCCAGCAGTACAGCAGCTGCATACAACTCTATTGATAAGCTCCATGCCCTCTCTTCTACTCTACTCACTTCCCCCCATACTCACTTTTTTAAAAATTCTAAGCTAAAACTGTTCAGCTCTAAGGAAGGAGGTTTGGGGACAGGATATGGACAAGCTGACAGACAATCCATCTTAAACTTCCTGCTCCTGGAAAGTGACCTTCTGAGTGGTAACTTATATTCACTCTGACCTTCTAGGTGATCTAAGCTACTGCCTGATCTATGCAGGTTCCCTAAAGAACAGCTCTAGTAAGACCCAGACCATGCTAAACCAGAGCACAAAGTGCGTGCCTGGGCTCTGCTCTATATCAATCTGAATTGGCATCAAAGTTACCTGGTTACTCAAACACACATGCAGAGGTGGAAAGCCAAGTTTACAAAATATTTATACAAAGATGGAGTAGATGTTAAAATCTCCCACATAGGTTAGCACACTCAGACCAGGGCTACATCCTGCCCTGGTTTCCCAAAGATCACCAGAAGCACTACACATATGGCCTTCCACACATGGAAGGTGCGCACATGTGGCCCAACAAAAGGATTACGAACAAGCCAGATACAAAACAAGCCCATCTTACAGTAAAAGATCTGACAATGGTTAGCAGAGGGAAAGTGGTCACTGCTTAATAGGACATTCTGGATCGTTATATAGCTACAATAATTTTTTACAATACAGAAGGAATAGGCAGCATATAACCTACATATGACTATAAGGGAGTTAAGTTTCTTCAGAAGAGAAAAGGCCCGGCATCTTCAGGTTGACCCTATGAGTAGCCCAAGCAAAAGATAAGCATTTGTAACTGGATCTAAACAAAGACAGACCTAAACAAAGAAAAAGTCTTGCAGATATTAGATTAGGTACAGAAATTCAGAACGAGGACTTGTTGGTATGCACTAGATGTTTAGAAGACAGATACAGTCTAAAGCCACATTAACAGCACACATGAATTATTGGACCTCGTATGTTACTGATGCTGCTTCACATCATCCAAATACTCTCATTGTTAATCTATCCAAGAACAGGCACTAGGCACTACAGCAAGATGAAGTCTTAGGACAAAAGTGGAAGTACAGCCAGTGGTAAGTATGAAGGCTGATACGGAGGTTTCCCAGACTGAGTGAGTAACAGAGATCAACTCAGGAGACCACGGGAAAGATTCCTGCTTCCCTTCGAGCTTTTAGCTTAAAAATCAAGCAGACACATCTATGAGAAAAACAAAGTATTTTTCAATTCAGCAATACACAAGATAGCACATTCCCCAACACATACATTGCTTATAATATTAGTGTTTTCTTTTTTTCAAGAAGAAAAGTTTGTAGGGAGCAACAGGCTTCCATGGCCAAAGGAAAACAAGGTCTCTTTTCTCACATAAGAGTTGTGCTAGAAGGAAGAAGTAGGGAGAGAAGTATAGCAACACTAAAATAAAATAAGCAGCATTAATACCATAAGAGAGTTAGGGACTTTACTGAAAACAGCTACAATAAGCTATTCCTGCCCAGGTGGGCAACCAAAATTACTTGATGCTATATGCACTCAAAGGGTGTTCATACAGAACGCTCTCACCTCAGTAGAAATTACATGTTTGCTTACAGGATTGGGAGCTAAGAATATTTTTCATATTACTCTTTAAACCTAATATCTAGCTGCAAATATACTCACGCATGCAGTCTGTATTTCTGTACAGATTTTACCCTGAAATAACCCATGTGTTGGGTATAAGATGTAGTCATGAACACCACCGTTATCAATTTAGGCTTTTTGTGGCTTTTGTTTGTTTTAAAAACTCCTCAAAAATATCATTTGACCAAGACACAACAGGCAGTATACGCATAGCTAGGCTAGAAACCAGGTCAGGGTATGGCTCTCAGCATTGAAGAGCAAAAAGACCCCACAGTACAACCAACCAACGTTTGCACTAGCAAGCTGAAGGGGTAGCACAAAGGAGGTAAAACTGGAATTCTCTAAGGCAAAGCTAAACTGAAACACACACACTAGATCAGAGTCCTCCTCAACACCATCTTGAATGCTTTTCCCCTAATCCTAAGAAAAGCTCTCTCATTTACCATATAAGCAACTATTGGTGGGAAACCAACAAGAGCTATTAAGGAATCTGAGATTCACACACATTCAATAGGAGTGAGATACTAATACTGGGAGGATCGCTTATGCCTAAGGGAAGAGCATACAGAGCTGAGCATAACCTTTTCAAAGGTCTGTAAGAAGGCTGCTATTTTCAAGGACCAGCTCTTTCATTGCTTACAGAACAATGTTAGCAACGAAACACATTTGAAACAAATGAGACCAGAAAGTCTTGCAGCCCAAGCAGTACAATGCAAATTTGCTACAAGCTTTATGTAGTATATGAAATGCTGAAATACATGCCAAAAAACCCATCAAACACATTTAAACAGTGTTATGCCAAGCTGAAGAGCAGCTACTGACATTCAGTTATTCTCACAGGTAGACCACAGGGAAGGCTGTGAAGGTCTCATTCCACTAAGTCTAGCCTAGCTATTCTCTTTATCAGCTTCATGATAGATGTACATCTATAATTCACTTATTTCACACCAGTGTCTCAAAATAAAAGTTCTGCAGTCATCTTTGATTTAGGCCTTGGCAGAGGCCTCTAGGCATTTAGACAATAGTACTAACAACAAAAAAAAAAAAAAGAAAATTTTGAATAACACTGCCCTCTTGAGGGAAATCCCAAAGGCTCTGAGCCTGAGGATGGCAGGGAGTGTGCTGGTATTTGTTTTAGCATTAGGCAGTCCTGCAAGGAGCAGGGAGTTGGGTCCTTCCAACTTTGATCTTCTGTGATTCTGTGAAATTGAGCTGTATCGCCTTAGCAAAGCCATCCTCCCTTCACTGCTATTCAGGTCACACTAAAATTCCCTCCACTGCCTTGCCATATGGTTCAAGATGAGTAGAAGTTCTTGAAAAGCAGCAGTAGATTCACTCCGAGGAATCAATTATCTCTAGATAAAATACAGTTTTGGTTATGTTTTATTTATAGGTATTTTAGGTACAAACAAACAGACAGGCCACTCTGAAGGCACAAAAGTCTATTGGAAAAACATAAACCTGTCCTTGTTTCTTCATGAATTGTGGCCTTTCATTTTACCCAACAGCTGGTGTTGTAAAACTGAAGAGCAGGAACCAGAATCTACTATTTTCTTTGTCCTGCAAATTCCTAATCACTGGGCTACACAAGCATGATCTCTCTAGAATCTTGATCTTTATATGCAGTTTCCTGAAGGACAGTAAGCTTATCCCATCAAACTCATCGGCTGGCTGGAGTAATCCCTTGCAGTATCTATTTGAAGCTTTTAGGAATCTCTTTCCCAAGAGCTGCTGTAACATCCAAGCTGTGGAGCACAACCTCCAACCAGTCTTTATGAGAAAGCAGATACTACTGCTATGTTTAGAGACTACCAGGTCACATGAGTTCACTTTGAATCCTTACAGCATCACCAAAAAAACCAAAAGATAAGCCACACCCCAAAATTCTCAGGGAAGTTAAAAGAAGGAATGCTTGGCTTCCAGTATCTTGTCAAGCTGGGATATAGGCTAAACTGCCATGAGAAGCAGGGATATCTCAAGAACACTCAGGGAAAACTACACAAGCCTTGCCATCTGTCCTCAAGAATTTCATAGCTTTTGTAAGTCTGGAAAAAACTAAAAATTATCACAGTTTTGCAGACATCAAGTTCATTAGCAAGTACTGCCAATGGGAAGCAACATCTTCCCATAGATAGTATCTGTGTCACGCTAGAACCTATGTTATGGCAAAGGGAGTGGAGCACACCTGCACATGAAGAACACAATGCTTTAACACACAGCACAAAAGGAGAGATTCATTAAAAAACTCACTTTCAAAGCACAATATCCAAAACATCACTAATTATTCCATGTGTGGCCTAGTGTATGAAATTCATAATGAATTTTTCTGTGCCTTGCATGTACTTAACATCTTTAGCTCTTGGGAAAAAAAAAATAATCAACTACCTTAGCAGTTAGTCTTTTGCTAGTCTCTAGACCAGATGCTGCTGCACAACATTGCAGGACTGTTGGGATGAAGAGTACACTCCCCTAAAAACACAAAGTTGTGTTACACACACCCCCCATCACACAGACTGTATTTGGTGGAAGTGGGAAAACAATATGAGAAGCTTTGTACTAGGTTAAGATTTGCAGATTAACACAGATTTTCACATAAATGTCTCACATGCTACAATGTAAGAAAAAACCTCAAAGCAATACGTTAGAAGAGTCTAATGCCTCAGTAAGAGCTTTAAAAGCAACAATCACCTGCTGTTCCTAACTGGCTTGCTAGCACCTCTAGCGAATAAAAGAAGTCGAAGAATTAAACAAAACTAGAAAGATATTATCTATACAGGCTTGAATCCTCCTTCTTTCATTATAAAAAGCTTTTAGCAGTACACATTGCTACAAATGTGCAAATCAAAATTTTTAAATTGGAATGTTATGCCGAGTCAGTTGGGAGAGTGGGGAGGGAAAAAACATACGAGAAATAGGGTTAAGTATCCTTATATCAACCATGGTTAAAATTAACATTTTATTTCCGGAAATAATTAAAAACACTGTGGCAAACTGAGTGCCATCACAAGTTAAGGTACAAAATAGTCATTATGTAATTTTTTTTAATAGGACTAAGCACCCAAACACAGACTTCCTAATAAACACAGATGAGGGTTCAATACCCCACAGAGCAGAAACAATGAGTTCAAGTATCTAGAGGTACTGTACTGTTAACTAAAATAATATTCTTGAGTGTTTACAGTCACCAATATTCGTGATGAGAGTAAGTTGGCATTTACATGGATGCTACTGCTCCATCAGGATTTAATCTTAATTGAATAATGGTAGTGGAATGTCACCTATTACTGACTTATCTTGTCCATTCAGGCCAGACCAAAGCGCCAGGTCTTCCCAGATCAAAGTTTGCAGAACAGTTTCTACAAAAAGCAGGATTCTGTCTAAATGTCAAACAATTTGGTGTTAGCAAGACTTGCATTATTACCGCTAAAATCAGATTCGGACTGAAACACCACAAACAGACTAAACCAGGTGTTTTCTTATCCACATTAGCAAGCTCACGACATCAGGATCTGTCTAGAAAGCTAAACATGTTCTGACATGGTTTTTGAGAAAGCTGGCTTTTGCCTAGAATAATTATCTATCCCATACAAAGCACAAGCTCTTGAGTTCAGATATGAGGATAAACATAATGAAAGTGGAATACAAGTGAAGACAGGTCTAAGAACTACTTTCAGGAGTCTGAACTCTAAGCAGCCCCTTCTTCAGTTCAGCAATTTTATCTTCTCTTGAGGCTGCATAACTCTTTGCTGTCTTAATGAGAGAGTCATGATGCTTCTCCAACCCAGCCTTCAGATTTAGGTATATTTCCTAGAAAGAGGACATAAAGGGGGAAAAAAAAAAAATATCTGTCAAAGTTAACATTTATGCTTTATAAGGATTTAAGTGAGAGTGGTCTGGTGGTCTCAAGTAATTCCAAAGGTACCTCATCCCAGGCTTAAGAAACAACATTCACAAAACACAGGAAAGTTACAAAACATCGGAAGAATAAGAGCAGCCACAAGCACAATCTCAATATTATGATTCTATTTGTAACTCTAGTGGTCACAATACTAAGATGGTCAAACAACCAGCACTAGCCCAGTATTCACACTACTACTGCCCCATTCTGTGTTAACATGTGTCAATAAGGTCTATTGCCACTGTGACTGCTACCATTATCCTCCCAGCATGGGCAGTACTTCAGTAATGAACAGATAGGATGAGACCCTGCAGGCAGACTGTAATCCCCTACTCCCAACCCATCAGGATTTCTGCCTCTTTCCAAAGCTGAGCTGGACAGTCATCTTCCTGAAACCCTAGGAAGAAAGGGTTGTGACACGGCAGGTGGTCCTGCATTTGAGGGAGACTGAGAGGATTACAGTACTGCCCATCACTATAACACAGTGAGGCCTCACAGGTCAGGTCCCAGGGGCCAAACAAAAAAAGAAAAAAAAATCTGACTGCTTAGACCTGGAAGTACCATGACACAAAAATGGACATCATGGAACTAGCATAGTATCTGCTACAGGCACAGGTGGGAAGACAAGTTTGATTTCCCAAAATACGGGTCATCACACCATTCCAGAGTTGTCTCTGCAAATCCCACTTCTCCTGCGCGCCATCTACAGCCTGCAGAGATGAGCACAAGCCCTAGTAACCCAGTGGAACCACAAGCAGAAGTGCTCTCCCACCAGCTATCCACCCAAACCACCACCTGCGCAGCCTACTCATTTTTAAGGCCTATAAGTGTTCCTTTATCTACCCAGCCCAAATTAAAAAAAAAAAAATCAATTCTGAGATTACCAAATGGGATTCCTTTAGGAGAAAACCTCACCTTGGCTTTCATTTCTTCTTTTTCAGCATTCTCCTTCAGCTGCTGAATTTTGAACCTTGTCTGTTGGATTTCCTTGTGAATGGCCGTCACTTTATCATATACAGCACCCCTCTTCTCCTGAACTCTGTTACAATATCTAAAGGTGGGAGAAAAAAAGTTAGTACCAAGCCATTTGACTAATTCCAGATTAAGCTTAACCGCACCACAAGCAAAACTTGCATTTTATGAGCAGGAAACCAACAGCTTCTAGAAGCCATGCTGTATAGAATTTACTTGCTTAGAAATTTGTCCAATTCCAAAACTAGAACTACTTAGGAACAAGAAGTGAAATTCAAAGTGGAGTTAGAGGAGTATGTTGAGTATATCCTCAGTTGCTGCCAGTAAAGGCAACTCAAGTGACTCCAGTGGAACAAACCCAACAGACAGCTGGACACTGCATCTTCCTGCCTTTGAGTAATGCAGTACAGATGTCAGTGGAGAGCCCTGCCTAAAGGCCATCCACTGGACCAGGTTAAAAGCAATATAGCTGCACTTGATGTTTCAGCATAATTGAAAGTCACACATTTTCCTTAACCTCAGATCCCCTCCCACCAAGTTAGAGTTCTAATTCCATACATGTTATCTGCAACTTCCAGTCCATCATTTTACTGCATCCCAAACAAAGACCAAATGGTATTTCCCCAGCTTGCAGGTAAATTCAGATAGCTCCAGCTGTAAGCTGCCATGTAATAAGCAAAGGGTTAGTGTGGGAACAGGAGATCTACTCTGACTTCAAGTGCGAAAAACACCTACTAGTTTATACTAAGCATCTGTACAATAATTACAGTTGGAACTGTAGCAGCTGCTTTCTCTAAAGAATGGCTGAAACCACTCATACTTAGCAGGAGCCTACTTGCATCTTCCTACCTCAAGGGAAGAGTCAGGACACATTCTTTTATTCACCAGCAAAAACTCTTGTTTTCAAACCGAGGTTACCTCCCTTCCCCTCTTGCTTATCAAAGCATCTAATTTTATCACTCAAGGGAAATATCTAACACATTAAAACCAGATAAATCAGCAGCAACTTTTAACATAAAGGAGCATTAGATTAATTAAAAGCTACTTTTCCTTCCAAATAAAGAATGAAAATAATATAACATCCTTTAGCTAGTACAATGCACTAAATGAGGAGCAAAGGAAGCCTGGGAATCTTGCTGCCATTCTACACACCACACAAGCCTTACAGCATAACTAAATCTTAGTTGACTCTCTCAGCTATGTAGAAAAAGGTCTCTTCCACCATAGTTAATCTACCCAGCCAATAGTTTTCCATATGTACAAAAAAAAAAGTTATATAATAAGCTTTCTCTATAACAGTTCAGGACTTCTAATCTCACAACGAAGCCACGACCTTACAACACTGCAATTTGCTGCTGCAGAAGTGACTGCTGTGCTGTAAACACTGCCTTGCAATTTGCCTTTAGCATACAGTAGGAAGGAAAATGGGCTAAGAGGTTTTGATCAAATGACACTTTTCCTTTTGTTTTAGAAGCATCATGTCAGGATAATACTCCTCTGAGATACGAGCCCCATTTCCCCATGGGTCTTGAACATCTTTGATAATGAGCAAAAGTGGCAAGGGAAATTATGAAAAATTCATGAAAGGCAAATGGGGCTTTGTTGAAGTCTGATAAGTTGGAAAATTATCCCAATGTGACATTCTCTTTAAGAAGATAAAAGAATCAAGAATAAGCATTATAAATTAAATTAGTGCTCCAATAAAAGAATTGCTGTCAAGTCACATTGCAATTATTGATTTGAGACCCCAAGTCCCTGCCTGCAGCATTACTGGTCTTCATACAAAGCTATCCCACATCGCTCATTTTCTTCTTACTGCTAAGCCACATGTTTGTACCAGACGCAAACTTTGGTAGCACATAACAAAGACATAAAGTATCAAGGCAGAAGTGTCAACTCATCCATACTCAAATACAGTGTGCTTATATTGTTCAACATCTTCACGCTTCTTTTTTATCCTTATTTCAGCTGTAGACAGCTTCTCATGTTTTGCAGTGACCAGTCTCTTTAAGGAGATTTCATCTGTCTTCCCCTTTTTCAGCTCTATCTCAGCACTCTCAAGCTGGTCCTCCAGATTTCTGACCTACACCACATAAGAAGTATTGAAATAAATCAAAAGGGGGAAAAATAATCAAAACAGCATACCCTGTTAGTTTACTAGCTTCCTGCTTTTGAAGATCTGATTGCTAACTAATTCTCCCAGTTAAATCCCAGTTCCCTAGTCATTATCTGATTTTAAATACATCCAAATGGACAAGATCCCATCACTTAGAATGATTTTCAGAAGTTACTATGAGTTCTGCTATAGCTCTTAGCCAAGGGTAATTTGAAGATATGCTGTACAAATACCCTAAAAGACTGCATATCATTTTTCAAACGCTCCTAATAATTGCATTCTCCCAGAATTGAGTAGCAAATAGCAGGTACTGTACTGTGACAAACATTTCATCAGGGAAAGGCTGGCTTAGTAATATTAATAAAGTTAAAGGCACTTAAGACATGATTCTTATTGAAGTAGTAATTTTTTGCTGTTAGTTTCTGCTCTCTAGGCAGAAGAAACTGGATCTCACTTTTCTTCTTCCATCATCTCCTACCAACAACCCCAAGACAGTTCAAACTATTTTAGGTCAGGTTTCTATGGCAACAAAGGCTTTGACTATTAAAAGTGGTCAATAGTACATTAGCTAGTAGCATGCAGCAAAGCAGTAGCTATGTTTTATTGATGTTTTTAAGAACGAGATTTTGAAGTTATCCAAATTCTTTTTTTGGGGGGAAGAGGAGATATAGGAACTTTCAAGATACAGGCATTTACTGATGATAACTTATCTTGCTTAGACATTACATCCTCCCTAACCAGATATAATTTGGATAATACAAACCTCTGATAATACACTGGCCAGTCTCTCCACATTTGCTCCCTGTCTTTCCATCTTCTTTTGATATAACTGCACCTCCAGTTGGCATGATGGCAGAACCTCAACTAGGTCTCTATAACTTTCATATTTCTCAATAACTTCTTGCTTTAAAGAGAAAAGACTATTAATAAAGCAGCTTTGGAGTTCAGCAGTTATTTTGTATAGTATTAATGTATATTGACTTTTGTACCCATTCCTTTGTTGCTTAACATACACTGGAATTAATATTTAGTAGTTACTGAAATGAGATCTTCAGTTTGTAAAAAAAAACATTTCTTTGGAAAGCACAGGAAGAGTGACATGCAAGTATTTTACACTGAACTAACTAGCTCGTTACAAAAGCTTTCAGGACAGAAAAAAGCTGTACAGCGAAGAAATTCTATACTGGTAAAACAGGAGTTACGTAAAGCACCATAAAAACAGACGTCTGGAATTACAGCAATAAACTTTACACCTTTGAAATAAAAATACCTAGGAAGACAAAGATATGCAAGCTTCACTGATGTATGAGCAATCATGAACTACAAACATTTAAAGACTGGACATTACTACAAAAAAAAAAATCCAAAAAGCTAGGAACAGAACTCAGTGTTCAGCATACTAGTGGAGACAGCCATCAATTCCAGAAACAGTGAATGATAACAGAGACACTATGAAGCGTGTGTTCTAAATCCAAGGACATTTGTGAGCTGCCAAAATATTGTGATCTCTTGAGAGCAAACAGCCAGACAGGTATAGTCTAGATTCAAGAGTTCTACACCTAGTTTCACAAATAAACAGTTACTCATTAAGGACAAAGTAGCAGTGACTGCAGTATCACTTCAAAAACCCACCAACACAAACAAACAAAAAAACCCCAAAACACACCCCCACAAACAACCTTCAATTTTCTCTGAAGTTGTGATTTCATTTCAGACTAACCACTGCTCTATTCATTTTTGACTAGAAGTATAAGTCATTCAAGAAGCAGTTCAGTAAAATGTGCTTTTTCTAGTAGAATACCTCCTTGTGTGGACAGAGGAAAACCTCACCTTGGATTTCTTGAGTTTCTGAACAGTGTCTTTCATCAGTTCTTTGTAATTTTTCAGTTCCTCTGGACTCTCCACAATTTTTGATTTCAGCTGCTCTTGTTCTTCTTTCAAAGTAGCCATTGTCACTTTAAGCTCATTCTAGTTAACAACACACACATGCTTTCAGTATTAGCAATTAGGTGAACAAAAAGGAGTTATGAGGCATGGTTTGCTAGGATCTTATGAATAGACAGGTTCTTTTCTCTGTTGTAAGTCATTCCTCATTAAGAAGTTTGTTTTAAAAATAAATTCCTTTAAACAGCATTAACATTCCCAATCAAAGCAGTTAACAGCCCATTTTGGTGCCTAAACATTGCACACAGAGTTACAATACTAAGTCACAGGAACAGCATTTAACTAGTACTCCACAAAAAGCCTGCCAGCTAATACATATTACTAGCAGTGCTCTCTTTCAGAATCCCTCACCTAGGGCCACCGAGGCAATCACTGCAGGGTTTCAGAGCCAGCTCTATCAATCTGGTAGAAGAGCAACAAGCGTCCTGTGCAACCTCTCAAAAACCTCGTGCTTTGTCCCCACCAGGTCAGTGGCTGCCTCGTTAGCAATTCTATGCACCTAAGGTAAGGCCATATCTTCTCAGAAGTCCAGATTTCTTGCCCTTTAACAGATCAGCTTCCTGAACACAGATAGAGCTTTACATTGCAGAGATGTGTATTTAAAGTTAACAACAAAACAAGCTACTGCAGTAAAGATTCCATGGGAGAAAAAATGAAGCCAAATCAGTTTTTTAAAAAACTAACAATCATCACCTGAATGTTGCCTAGCTCCAATAATAATTTGATCCTAGAAAGAGAGATGATCTATTAGTTGATCTGAGATGCAAGCTACAGCCTACACCTACACAGAGGTGTACTTACCAGTTTTCGGGTGCTCTCTGCAATATCTGACTTCCTTTGTGAAATCACTTCTTGCAAAGCTGTCTAAAAAAAAGCAACAAATTTTAAATAAGCATCTCTACAACTGCTACCTCCTTTACCCTTCTATCATAGATCTGTCTACAAGAGAAATGCCATTTATGGTTTCTTTGGAGTGCCATAATTAGCAGACAAAACTGCAGTCTATAAGATTTAAAACACAGGGAAGAAGAACGTTGCTGCAAAAGCCACTGGGAGCACTAAGGATGCAGCCAGCAGTAGGTAACTAAGAACAGGGATAAGAGATGGACTACCTCTATTCTTACTGACCCTGGCAGCATTACACACACACAACCTTCTTCACCAGAGGCACCGTTCTTGAGAAAAAACTAAGTTAATACAAAGTTCCAAATAATACAGAAATCAGGCACGTGGTTAATAATATTAATAGTAGAGACATGACTTAACATAACAAAAAAAACCACTAACCACAGTTTTGGTTTTTTTTCTCCAAAGCAGCTGAAAAGGTTACCTATGAGACCTTAGAGGCAAGTTACCATTGCTGGACAGTTACCTCTGCAATCAACCCTACTCTTTTTGGCAGGCGTTCCCATGGGTGACCCTTCTTAGGCCTCATTTCCTGCCATGGCTCACTTCCAGTTCCAATTCTTTGAATTCAGGTGGAAAACAAAGGGAAACACACACATCACATTTCTGAACAATAACACAGGTATCTCCCAAGTCATTGCAGTAATGCATTTCAAAAAGAGAGAGCCGAATACACTTTTGTATTCCCTAAGTCTGATTTCAAGTATTTCACATTCCTTACAGTGAAATGAAGAGTTGGGGTTAGACAAGATACTGCGTTACAGTGAAATGAAGAGTTGGGGTTAGACAAGACATTGTGTTGCAGTGACCTTTGTTTTAAATCAGAAAAGTCCCCTTTATCCTTTGCAGAAGTAGGGGGAAGGGAAAAAAATCCACAGAAACAAGGAACACCCATGATCAGAAGCCATAGCAGCATTTCAGAGAAATATATAACAAGATCATACTTGTTTCCGACGATAGTCTTGCCTTAGTAGTTGCTCCAGTTCTCGAATGTTATCTGTCAGTTGCTTGACCTCTGCTTGATGTTCAACTGGAACGGTGCTAAGCAAAAAATAAAGATATTGCACAGTTTCAGCATCATTATAGTCAGGTCAACAGAGTGCAGTAGATGAAAAAAAAAAATCTCTCTCCAAAGACTTTACAGCCAGTAACTTTAGTAATCAGGGCAAGACAGTCTCAAATTAATACATCTTACTTTGCTTGCAAGATTTCGTAGTTGAAGCATAATCTAAAGAGCTATTTTAGCAAGAAGTGGTACAAGCGTAACAGGACTAAGTCTAAAGATCATGTTAAGCAAAGCACAAAAAACCACCACTTTTACCAATTTTTGTGGTGATTTTCATTTACGAAATTTGCATAATATTACCTGCCATAGAAACAACTTGTATTAGGGTAGACCTATAGCCAGCTAGAGAACCTCCTGTCTGGCACATACCAAGAGCAGCTATCAGAGAAAAAACTCTTTGTTTTGAAAGCTATCTTGGAAACCAGCCATCTCTTTATCCTATTATCCACAAGCAAAACCAAAACTTAATGGTGCAAAGACACAGGCAGTAGGACTAAATGGCCTGAAACGGAGAATGGGGCAAACGTCAAATAACTAAGGAAGACAACTTTACCCATCTATTAAGTTAAAGATGGGCTTCCTACAGCTATTGAAGAGATAAAGACATATCACTAAAAACTAACTATAACAGCAAAAAGTTTCACCATAGTCCCCAACATACAAAATACAGTATCCTTCAAAGCAACTACATACTCCCAAAGTCACATTTTTACTTTCTGCCAGCAACTCTTCTAGCCTAATGCCAGTACAGCTGCTTCTGTAACTCTGAGTGCAACCCAACAGCAACATCTCTATATTTTCTGGCTTATTTCACAGGGAGGCTAACCAATGAAGTCAGACAAGGGCCAAACAAGAAGTCAAGTCTGCTCAAATTAAAAGTTCCTACAGTAGTTATCAAACAGTTCTGTCAAATCACAGTTTACTACTCAATTTTTAGGCACCCCATATAGAATCATAGAATCATTTAGATTGCGAAAGACCCTTAAGATTGAGTCCAGCCATTAACCTAACACTGCCAAGTCCATCACTAAACCATGTCCCTAAGCACCTCATCTACATGTCTTTTAAATACCTCCAGAGATGGTGACTCAAGCACTTCCCTGGGCAGCCTGTTCCAAGGCCTGACAACCCTTTCGGTGAAGAAATTTTTTCTAATTCCAATCTAAACCTCCTCTGGCACAACTTGAGGCCATTTCCTCTCATCCTATCGCTAGTTACTTGGGAGAAGAGACTGACCCCCACCTCACTACAACCTCCTTTCAGGTAGTTGTAGAGAGCAATAAGGTCTCCCCTCAGCCTCCTTTTCTCCAGGCTAAACAATGCCAGTTCCCTCAGCATCTCCTCATTAGACTTGTGCTCCAGGCCCTTCACCAGCTTCGTTGCCCTTCTCTGGACACGCTCCAGCACCTCAGTGTCCTTCTTGTAGTGAGGGGCCCAAAACTGAACACAGTATTCAAGGTGCGGCCCGGAGGACAGGGGCACGATCACCTCCCTACTCCTGCTGGCCACACTATTTCTGATACAGGCCAGGATGCCATTGGCCTTCTCGGCCACCTGGGCACACTGCTAGCTCATATTCAGCCGGCTGTCAACCAGCACCCCCAGGTCCTTTTCCTCTGGGCAGCTTTCCAGCCACTCTTCCCCAAGCCTGTAGCGCTGCATGGGGTTGTTGTGGCCGAAGTGCAGGACCCAGCACTTGGCCTTGTTGAACCTCATACAGTTGGCCTCAGCCCATCGATCCAGCCTGTCTACATCATGTGCACTGAACAGTAAAGTCAAGTAGTGCATCTCACAGTACTTACTCCTCATACTCACTTCAGTTTCTCCAGCTTCACTGCTGCCTCCCGATTTGCAGTCTCCAGTTGTTGGTGTTTCTCCATAGCTGATTTCTGCAAATTAAATATTCAGAGATATTTTTTATTTTAGAGGAATATGGTTTCTCTCTGGGCTTCTATTAGAGCCCTGCTCATCATTTCACATGAAATGCACCATCTCTGTACTACTGAGATACTCAGAAGAGAAGCCACCCGCAATTCTATCTTCAGCCCACTGACTGTTACATCTGTCTTTACTCAAAACGATGTGAGTTGTCAAACCTTTGCTTACCAGGCTAAACTATCAAATAAGTTACTGGAAAAAAAATTCAGATAATAGCCTAAGTAATAACTTGGTAATGGTCATACAGAAACCTTTACGATATTGACAAGCTCATCCACTCTTCTAAACTGACATGTTTCCTTAAGGGCTTTGCAAAGGTTTTTCTTAAACCATTTACAGTAGCTGTGTATGCTTATAACATGTAATATAGTGGTACAAGTTTTACATAATATTAAACCGATTCCTTCCTGTGTTACTTGATTACATTTAAGATTCCAATGTGTTATTTAAACACGCAGTTAAAAACCCACAACCTTTATGCTCCTAGTTCTAGGTTAACATTAATTATACTGAAGTAGGTATCTGGAGTAACACAGCACCCAATCTTACATAGTTCAGTTGTAACTCCAAGTAGACCTCACATCGGAATTCCCTGAAATTTACAAAGTTGAGAATGCCACTCAAGAAGCGAGCTGTCCTCTTTGTTTCTGAAATAGGAATTGCAAGCCATCACTATTCTGGTTTCCACATGCATTGCAATTGCTTAGAAAAAGTTGGGCAAGAGATAATTCAGAGAAGAGACAGAAATTACAAAACAACAGAATCCAAATTATTTCTTTCCCGGCTCATCTTGCAAAGATTTCACAGACACAAAAACTAGCACCAAGCTATGAACTTACTGTGTCAGCAATTCAACAAATGAAAATGGCACCTACGAGAAAGGCTGTTAAAATACAGCCTCCCATTAAAACAGAAGTCAGGTAGAAAGAGTCTCAATCCTCAACTACATCTCTGAAGACAGAACCTCACTGTAACCTTCGGGCTAACTGAAGACAGCAGTTTGAACTGCAGGGATTTTTTGGCTCTATTCCAAGCAAACTTTGTGAAAGACGATTACAAAGGTCTTGAATGTCTTAGATGAGACTGAGCCAGAAGTGAAAGAGTTCTTCAGAATAGCCCTTTCTAAGTTGCTTGTGTTGTACCAGAATCACTACAGCTGGGTTTTGAAAAGGGTGAAGCAAAAATTCCATCACTTCCTACATAAGCATCAGCATAAGAAATCCTATGGCATTACAGAGTTGCCAGGATAATTTTCATTACCATCTATTCTTACACTATTTCAAGTATGTCATAGTCCACTTTCCAGACCAGCAGTTCAACAGACTCATAGCATTCAAAACTCCCCTCAGTTATTTAACTGGATTAGCCTACATAAGGAATAAGGAGGAGAACTGCTCATTAGAACCAGCTTGTCTAAGGGCCACAGCAAGGGTCAGAAGAGTAGCTGGACTCCAGGGACAGTTCTCCATAGTAGATGCCCATCTGGCTATGCCAAATGAGAAAAAGCACCTGGATATTCAAATGACACTTACCACCCCAGGAAACACAAGGATTACAATGAACTTGCTTACTTGGGTTTAAAACATCAGCAATTTGAAAATCATTGATGCGGCACACTGGAAGTAAGCGCTCCCTGCAAGGAAAACAAAATACAACCTTATCTGTAGTAACCATTACTCAGTTTTTGTGCTATATCCATTTACTAAAAAACAGATCTTGTCCTCTCAACCCAGAGCATATATACAGCAAGCATGTAACAACAGTAAGTCTCAGGAGAATAACACAGTAAGACTCCACACACAGATCAGCACTAAAAATTTGTATTCTTACAGCATCTCACAAAGACTTCGATAGACAAAATATTTGCCTGTAGAACAACTTTTCAGCTTAATTAGGGAACTTCTACACTTAACCGTTAGCCAATTCTCCCCTTATAACTGAAATGAAGCTTAAAGTCTGTCATTTGCTTTATTTCAACAAAGATATCTATATAGAACTCAGACACACAACAGGTACTTTAAGATCCCTCTTCTAGGCGTAATGATGACCCTCTAGCCATTTAAAGTATAGATTTGTGCTCCATCTTGGCGAGGCTGGATTACTCACTTAACACATTCATTTTGACAAGATAGCTGCCTGCTGAGAATTCTACTCTTAAACATTGCTGCCCCTCTTCATCTGCAAATTTCACGTTGCTCAGAGCTAACAAGCAGTGGAACCACCATCAGCAAAAAGGCATAAAGCCCCACTGCTTCTAGTAAATGGGACCTTTACAAGGAATAGCAACTGAACAGATGCAACATCTTCTACTTACATGTGAATATACAAATTACAAACTGGTAGAAAGCCTTCAAATATCTGTGGATACATTATGTCAACGTTGACTGGCATCTAAAGAATAAAGAGAGTCAATGCATAAGTAGAGAATACTTAAACAAAAATACACAGGTTTATTTCCACAACATAAGACAGTTCAAATAGGTTAAACACACTGAGGATGGTCTCTCCATCTACATGGAACACATGTTAGAGGCTGAAGAATGCCATCAAGTTAATCAGCAGACTATTTTAATTTTGGTTGCTCAAAATATAGAAAGACAATAATAACTAAAGCAGCACCATTACAAACTCTGGAATTCAATCTAAACTCTCTGTTTTAATTTGTTCAAAACTGGTGCAGAAGGACAGTCTCTGCATTACACACCTAACAACAAGAAGCTCTTTCTTTAAAGACCCTGAAATTCACACAGTCAACTATTTTATGAAGAAGTCAGAAGGAGAAGGTAGTAGTACACTGTCACATTTTCTGGTATTTTAAACCTCATCATACAGTATCCCAGATAATGTGAAGAACCGAGTTATCTTGTGCACATACGATCTTCCCTTTCAGTTTATCCAAAATTGGCATGAGACAACACTATTTATTCTCACTTTCAGAAATCAGTTCTTGTCTGACGGAGACAGAAGATAAACTGTTAGTCAACAAGGTACCAGTTAACCTCCAGCTGCACTTCTCCTTACTTTCCTCTCAGTTAGTGGAGAAGTGGAGATGATCAAACATTAAAAGCAACATTCACTTTCCTTCTAGACCAGTCTAATATCTAAGCAGAGACCCTCCTCTATTCATGGCCAAAGGCAGATGCCCAAGATGACAGTATGCATTTTCAAGGCCAGAGATGGTGTCTCTTCATAAGCTTGTCCAATTCCTCCTGGACCTTACAGACATTTTTAGCACCTGCAGCACCTCAAAGAAAAGAATTCACAGCTTAACTGCAAAAGGAAAAGGCTCTCCACAGAGCTTTTCCTTACAGCCTACAGTGCTAAGTGAGCTTCTCTTCATGCCCACTAGTTCCTGTAGTGAAGAAAGGAGTCTCCTCTCCATGAAAGAAAAAAAAAAACCACCCTACAGAGGCAGCACACCCACAAAACCACTATTTCTACAAGTATCTCGAGCTGAAGCCAACTTCCAGACCAGGAGCAATGATCAAAGCAACTTCTCAGACATAATCAGCAAGGCCTCAGCAAGAGCGCACAGATGATGCTCCCAGGTTCATTTACCTCTGGTAGATGACCCATGCTGATGACTGCACTGCACTCTCATTCCTGCCTTAGCAAACAGACTAGTTGCCTCCCTGAACACGAATGCAAATGCCCATGGGTATACAGCACCTCACACAATTTTTCTGCAATAGAGGCAGAATTTCTAAACTCCCATTCATGCAATTACAACATACAAAACAGTAAGCTGCTTGCCATTTGCTAGTGAGAAGGTAAGAGGGAGATACTTCAACATTTAAGTGCTTTTTTTTCCTTTCACATTTTATTACACCTGCCACTATAGACATACCATGTAGAAATGCTCCAGGCGGATTCCATATACCTTCTGCAGGATTCTCATGTAAATCATGTGTAAAACTTCAGGCTGCAAGAAGCAAGGACATGAATCAGTATTCCATATGATTCATTATTCAGGGCTCCCAGACTAGGCCATAAAAGTAGTTTTGCCTTTAACATGTGATGACCGATTTCACTGAGCCACCAAGACTAACAAATTTTACTTTCCAACATTTTGCAGTTCAAGCATTACTATCTCATAATACAGTTACAAGAGACAGCAATCAGCTCAGACAACTACAGCCCTAACTGCCACAGCTGTGCATTGTTTTTCATTACATTGCTGCTCACTGAGCAGTTTTCAAACCAAGTGACACCAAAATCTAAAAAAGGTCACAGAAACTATAATCCCATAGCAAATAGTGCCCTTCATCACGTTATTAAAATGGAGGGGCAAAAAATACTTGCAAGCCAAATAGTTACTCATTTACAGAACTAATCCATGATCAATTCAAGTCAATCTTGCTTCTTAAAAACGATCACCCCATCGTTCCCTAAACAAGCAGGGCCAGCCTCCTTCAGCAGGCACAGGCACGTAACAGAACAAGGAATCACACCGGGGCATCAATTCAATTTTAAAGCCACCTCTCTTTTGTTGAGGAGGCTGCAAGTTTGCACTAACTTTAAAGGTCAGACCGATACAAGAAAAACGGGGGTGGAGCTTTTTACAGGATTAGTTTAAAAGCATTACTTGGGCAACTAAGCTGTTGAAACTATGACACTATACCAAACACAGTGGCTATTTTAACCTAGTTCCCACAGAACTGGAAAAGATAGACAGTGTAATTTCGTGTTTGTCCGTTTATGACCCCACCCCCTTCCTGGTGAGGCTTGAGCAAGCTTCTCTCAAGCTGAAGAGAGTAGGAACTCTAGGTTTAGCCCTGTAACTCCTACGAGACTAATCTGCCACATCGGAAAAACGAATCACCTCACCGAGAGGGCATTGCTGTACGCCAAAGACCATGTAAGCCAGGGGAGCGACCACCCAAGAAACCAACCGACGTGCAAGAAAACCTCTGGTGCTACGGCACGCAAAGGCCTTCCTCCACGAAGGGTAGGAAGCT